>NC_067224.1:20865000-21165000 GCF_019924925.1 Ctenopharyngodon idella | reverse complement strand
AAACCTGCAATTGTGCTGCTCAAACTGAAGATATTTCTAAAATCATGTGAATAGAGAATTAAAGAAGCTTAGGGCTAAAGCCTGGTGTTTAGACCAGAAACAGACCCTTTTAAAGGTGCGCTTAAATACACCACACAGCAGGGGCGTTTCCTCTAAAGGAGGCAGTGCCTCCTCAAAAAAAACGAGAGAAAATAATCGATATTACAAAAATAAAACAACGCAAATGTCACAAAATTTGACATTAACAAGTGTGTAAAAGTCACTAATTTTTTTTTTAAAAGAAACACTATCCAACAGCGACACCCGCAGGTGAAGTTACAGCAGGGAGTTCGCATCTCTTGTGCCTCCCTTCAGCTCATAGAAAAAAAGCAGAACCACTAAAGCGTGCGATGGGTTTAGTGGGGAGTAATTGAGAATGAATGGGGGAAAGTCACATGAGAGGAGGCAGTGCCTCCTTCGCACTATGATTAGATATAATCCGTTATGATTGGAAATGATTGGTTTGTGCGATAAATCCCGCCTCTTGTTTTCGTTCTCTTCGAATGTCGGCCAGAATGAAGACACCAATGGCGTTAATGGGAAGACTAATTAAAAAGTAAACAAACAACTCACCCCCTTAGATACCACTTTATGTAACGTCAAAAGCAAACTTGAAATGGCAGAAAACATGATGACTGCAGAGTTTTTAGTGAGCAATCAGTGTGGTGAAATTATATATATATATATAAAAATTAAACTGCTAACTGCTGCACAGTTAGTCATTATAGCCTAATGGTTAGAGAACTGGACTTGTAACCTGAAAGTCGTGGGTTTGAGTCTCAGTACTGGCAGGAAATTTAGGTGGGGGGAGTGAATGAACAGCGCTCTCTTCCACTCTTATTACCCACAACTGATGTGCCCTTGAGCAAGGCACCTAACCCCCCAATCACTCCCTGGGCGCCACAGCAAAAAAATGGCTGCCCACTGCTCCGGGTGTGTGTGCACTTGGATGGGTGAAATGCAGAGCACAAATTCAGAGTATGGGACACGATACTTGCCTACACATCTATTTGTTTAAATGAAAGTATAATTTTATTCACCAAGGATTAAATTGCTCAAAAGTGTCAGGGAAGACGTTTATAATGTTACAAAAGATTTCTATTGCTGTTCATTTGAATCCTGGAAAAAAATCCTCAAAAAAAAAAAAAAAAAAAACTGTAAAACTCTCTCCAGAAAAAAAATATTAAGTAGCTGTTTTAAATTATTTTAAGTAGCTACTTAAATATAATTTTCAATATTGATGAGAATAAATGTTTCTTGAGCACCAAATCAGCATATGATTTCTGAAAGATCATGTGACACTGAAGACAGGAGTAATGCTGAAAATTCAGCTTTGCCATCACAGGAATAAATTACATTTTAAAATATATTAAATAAAATAAAAAAGTTTTTGTAAAATGTAATATTTAACAATAATACTGTTTTTACTGTATTTTAGATCAAATAGATGAGCATAAGAGACTTCTTTCAAAAACATTTAAAGAAATGGTAAAATATTATTCCTCTTTTTCTTGGACACTTTCAGGTTGCATAATATAGTCATGGGAGCCTTTTACACCAGCAAATATTTCTACAATGGCATCAGTAAGAAAACATTCAAAAGGGTATGTGGGCATCATGCAAGACTACAAACCACATAAAAACAAAGAACACCCACTTACAACGACCACGTGAGATGATGTGATGCCTTATTATTTACACGGTTGCAAAAGTTAAAGCATTCTTTAATTAGATTTAAAAAATTTGATTGCATGACAGAATTTTGCTTTGTCATCTTATGGGCTATGAAACACATGATCAAGCATAGCTTGAGTAGTTTAAAGTTTCCTTTAAGCCTTCAGACCCTGCCTAACATATAACAACTAATAAATAGCTGCATTCCGCCATACATGCTGCTACAAATGAAAGCGCGGTCCCTTCTAGAGAGCTGTGTTTTTGAAGTAAAAGAAATAAGCACAGGGGACTCAGCTGCTTACTGTAACTCAGTATGACCCAGCGTGTGATAATGTCAGCCGTATTTAAGTTGGGTCAAAGGTGAGCTCAAACTCCCACTTGAGTGTAGAACAGCTGCTACTGAAAACACAAAGGTGTATGTGTGTGTGTGCGTGCGTTCACTTTAGCAGCATCTAAGATTTTTTTTAATGTTAAGGAAGCGTTAGAATAACGTTAGGGGAACGTTAGAATAATGTTAAAATAATGTTAAAATAACATTAGGGAAATGTTAGAATAATGTTTGGAGAACGTTAGAATAACGTCAGAATAACATTAAGGGAACATTAGAATAACGTTAAAGTAATGTTAGGGAAGCGTTAGAATAACGTTAGAGTAACGTTAAAATAACATTAGGGGAACGTTCGAATAATGTTAAAATCATGTTAAAATAACGTTAGGGAAACGTTAGAATAATGTTAGGGGAACATTAGAATAACGTTAGGGGAACAGAATAACATTAGAGTAATGTTAAAATAACATTAGGGGAACGTTAGAATAATGTTAAAATAACGTTAGGGAAACGTTAGAATAACGTTTGGAGAATGTTAGAATAATGTTAGGGGAGCATTAGAATAACGTTAGAGTAATGTTAGGGAAACGTTAGAATAACATTAGAGTAATGTTAAAATAATGGGAACGTTAGAATAATGTTAAAATAACGTGAAAATAACGTTAAGGAAACGTTAGAATAACGTTTGGGGAACGTTAGAGAAATGTTAAAATAACATTAGGGGAACGTTAGAATAATGTTAAAATAACGTTAGGGAAATGTTAGAATAACGTTAGGGGAACGTTAAAATAATGGGTAGAATAACAATAGCGAAACATTAGAATAAAGTTAGAGGAATGTTAAAATATCATCATGGGAAAGTTAGAATAACGTTAGGGGAACGTTAGAATAAAGTTAGAGTAACGCTAAAATAACATTAGGGGAGCGTTAGAATAATGTTAAAATAACGTTAAAATAACGTTAAAATAACGTTAGTGAAACGTTAGAATAAAGTTAGGGGAACATTAGAATAATGTTAAAATAATGTCAAAATAACGTTAGGGAAACGTTAGAATAACATTAGGGGAACATTAGAGTAATGTTAAAATAACATAAGGGGAACGTTAGAATAATGTTAAAATAACATTAGGGAAACGTTAGAATAACGTTAGGGGAACATTAAAATAACGTTAGGAGAACGTTAAAATAAAGTTAGAAGACTGTTAAAATAACATTAGGGGAACGTTACAATAACGTTAGAGTAACAATACGGGAAAGTTAGAATAACGTTAAAGTAACATTAAGGGAATGTTACAATAACGTTGGGATAACATTAAAATAAGGTTGGGGAATGTTAGAATAACGTTAGTGGAACATTAAAATAACGTTAGGAAAACGTTAGAATAATGTTAGGGGAACGTTAGAATAAATTCAGAGGAACATTAAAATTATGTTAGGAGAATGTTAGAGGAACGTTAGAATAAAGTTAGCCGAACGTTAAAATAAAATTAGAATAACGTTAGGTAATTCTAATGTTAAAAGAATGTTAAAAAAAAAAAAAGAAAAAAAGAACGTGCTGGGAACCACAATTTGTTAGCTGGCTTAGAATGTCCCATCAAACACACCTGATTCAACACATCAGCTCGTTACTCCAAGACCTCAGATGGTGTTGCGGGTACTCCAGTACCATGGTTGGAAACAATTGGAGTAGGCTTTTCAATTGTTGTGACATACCATAGTTATGTAAATACACACATTACATTTCAATATATACTATATACATTCATTTACAAATAAAAATATTTATGATTACTGATGTACAGTGGAGTAATGATATCAGAGTAATAGAGAAACAACATTACGTTGAATAACGTTAGGGGAACATTAGTATAACGTTAAAGAAACGTTAGAACATTAGAGTAACGTTAGTATAACATTAGAGTAATGTTAGGGGAACGTTAGAATAATGTTAAAATAATATTAGGGGAATGTTAGAATAATGTTAAAATAATGTTAGGGAAACGTTAGAATAACATTAAGGGAACGTTAGAATAACGTTTAAGTAACGTTAGGGGAACGTTAGAATAATGTTAAAATAACGTTAGGGAAATGTTAAGGGAACGTTAAAACAATGGGTAGACTAACGATAAAGGAACATTAGAATAACGTTAGAGGAACTTTAAAATATGGTCACAGAATATTAGAATAACGTTAGGGGAACGTTAAAATAACATTAGGATAACATTAAAATAACATTAGGGGACCTGGGGCCAAACATCCCATGTACTACTTATCCTATTCATTTTCATAGGTGTTCTACACTGCACAATAAGTGTTTCTTTGCATTCCTAGACTATGCCCTTTCTGTATGTTGTCGGGGGCCATGTGACACAGCTTTCTGTGAATTTTCGGGCCCCTAAAACCTCTAGGGGCCGAATGAGGTCCCTTGACACATGCAACATTCATTTAATAGGTGCTTCGTGGACGGGGGACAGAAAGGTCAGATCGGCCCGAAATTGACATATGTCTCGTCATGGTCCCCTGGGACAGTGTCCAGAGTTCCAAGTCCACGTCTGCTTAATTGGCCCCAAAAGACCCACTTGACCTGGAAGCGCCTGTGAAAATTACATTGAATAAGTTGCACGTGGTCGGTCAGAAATACAGGAGTCAAAAGGTCGCAGGACCTCGAAATTCGACACAGTCGACCACCAAAGGCATCCAAATCGGGATCCAGAGCTTCAGGGTTCTAGGTCGGTTCTAAGTGTGTTTTTCAGCAAAACGGCTTAGATAAAAGGTACAATCATCCCGAAACTGACCTGTGCTTCTCGTCGCAGGGCCCCTGGGACAGTGTCCAGAGTTCCGTGTCCCTTTGACCTATTTTCATGCTTAATTGGCTGAACTGGACACCAACAGCCTATGTTGAATAGGTGACGACAGGTGTATTGGTCAGACAGTTTCACTCTGGCAGGGAATCTCACATAGCTCAGTTACCACAGGTTGCTGTAGCTAATCTTAGCTCTGGCCACAGCAGCAGACGTCAAATGAAGGCAGCAGGAGCTCTGTGCAAGCTAATCAAGCCAGCCATCCCATTCTTCATCAACTGGAGTAGAGTCTTGGCAGAGATCCGTGCGTGAAACACCACAACTGCATGCAGTGGCATAATGAGGGTCCGTTAAATCCTCATCCCCTTGTGACTTGAAAAAGGAGAAAATCAATAGCTTTCCTGTTTTTAGCCTCTCAGCGAAGCACGTTTGTGTAGAGCGCAGGCCTGATTTATGAGGCCTAGTAGACATGCTTATGTTTTAAGGTTAATTAAAGTTCCAGTGACTGGTCAATGCAGTTATCATTGTTCAGCAACCTTTGGTAGTGATGTATAGCTTTTGTGTGTGCTGTCATTTTAATGTGTAGATTAAAGATGCTAATATAACTAGCATGCAGTGACGCGCATTGGGGATCTGAAATGAGGAGGCAAACACCTCACTGTTTTTTTATGTAAATTCATGTTCCAGTTACACTTAATGTTGACACATTTTTTATGTTAAATAAATAAACACTTACTATCATGAAAGCAACAACAGCAACAATGTAATTATCACAAATCAAATTTTCAAGTCATTTCAAGTTTGAATGTGACATGACAGTCTTCCTATTAACACCATTATTAATAAATATAAATAAGTAGACTGATTTGCAAATGTGGAATGAGAATGTAAATGATTTAGCGAATGAACAGTGCAAAAGACCAATCATAGTGCGATGGAGTCATTTTCTCATCCAGTTTTTTTTGAAGAGGCACTGCCTCCCTTGCCTCCTCAGAAGAAACACCCCTGCTTAGGCCTAGTCTACACATACACTGGTATTTTTATATACAACGTTTTAAAAGAAATTGCGTCCACACAAGCAGGTTTAAAAAATAAAAATAAAAAATCTCCATCCACAAAATGAAACGCTGTCAAAAGCCATGTTGGCCAATCAGAAGCCTGGAAAAAAGTTTATTACCGGTTCCGGTAGGCTAACAACACTGTTATTTTATTAAGCATTTTATTACTATTATTATTATTATTATTATTATTATTATTATTATTATTAATTACATAAACCAGAACAATACAATGAGACATATTAATTCAAAGTACTCATTCAAAGCCAAAATCTCCGGTTTCACACACGGCAACGCTGTAACCGTTTAAAAAGTTTCTAAGTTTCTAAAAATCTTCACCCTGGCCGGAGTTTTCAAAAAAATTCGGTTTCAGTTACCGGATACTGTGTTTGCGTTTGGAAGAACCGCCAAACCGCATAGAAAAAGCTGCGGTTTTGAAAATACCCATGTTCGTGTGGACAGGGCCTTAGTTTGGCCCCATAGTTCCCTCATGTGCCCTCTGTCCTCTCTATTAGTTGAGTGCAATGTGTCATCATTTAGACATAAGCGGACCACATCTGGCGTGACCTATAGATAATCCACTTATACTGTTTATTAATATAAAGGAAAGAGATTTGATCAATCAAATCCCAGAGATTGAAGCATTTGTTTTATCCTTTCATCCTCTCAGCTCACTTTTTTTTTTTTTTTCCTCAATTAAAACATCATGGTTTCCACAAAAAGATTAAGCAGAACAACTGTTTTCAACATTGATAATAATATATCAATCTTTGCCATCACAGGAATAAATTACATTTAAAAATATATATTCAAATAGAAAACTGTTATTTTCAATTTGTAATAATATTTCACAATATTACTGTTTTACCGTATTTTGGATCAAATAAATGCAGTATTGATGAGCATATGAGACTTCTTTCAAAAACATCACAAAATGTCACTGACCCCAAACTTATGGTAGTGTATTTATGTGAGAGTAGCCCATATTTATTCATTATGTTTTCATCATTTATGTTCCCCCTTATCAACGTGAAGTCATCACAAAGTAAGGATTTATGCTGATTTAACCAAACCCCCACTTTTCCTAGGGAGATTCCAAACTTATGTTGTTGTTTTTTTAAGAGCAATCTAGCATCATGGTCCTATCAAAGAATAAAATATGCAGGTATTAAAATAAAGCTGCTTTTTTTCTTGATTAGTGAGAAATATGTTTTGACCATACAGGTATAAAGCAGTCATGCTAACTCTCCACTGGTAAAAAGGAGTGTGCTCATAAAAGAAAGGGTGCAACCAAAAACACAAGCGTAGTCCAAGGAGCCTTTTGATGTCAAAGAGAACCACACAATGAAACACAAGACCCCCATAATGCTTGTCTCAAATACCCGTCTCAGGACCACAGCCCTTGTTTTCCTTCTGTGAAAACAAAATCCTTTTTTTTTTTCTTTAATCTCCATCGTAATTTAAGTTTGGAGGCCGATTTCATTGGTTCCAATTGTTGTTCTCACTGCATAAATTCCCCTTCATGTAACTTTTTAATGAAGTGCTTTTATTACAATTTGGCTCTGTGAACCAAGTGTAAAAGTTAGGTGAGTATCATCAAAAGCTTTTGCAACACAATCCATATGCCACATTCCCATCAGCATGTCTTTCTGAACTCAGCTGCTTGCCTCAAAAAAAATTGGCATCAAATGCATAGTATCAAAGAGTCAGATAAACCCAGTCGACCTCGGCTGCGGTTAAGCCTGGGCATGACTGCCTTGAGAACAAGTGGAGCACATGCTGACAGAAAGAGAATCTGAATTAAGGAAGATGAAAGTCATGTTTAAGCATTCCTAGACGCTCTCTTCAGAAGGACCGTGACTGTCTATGTGTGCGAGGATCAAAGCCTCGCCTCCAGTCCCGGGCTGATGGTGGAGTGTGTGGGGGCCACCGAGGTCCCTGTGTTAATGGGGACAGGGAAGAGCTCTGGGCTTTGATGGAGAGCTTGTGCCTGATCCCCCGTCACTGCTGCATTGTCTGAAGGGCAGGGACAGTGGATCAGGCTACAGTCTCGCTATATGGAGTGCTGTGGTGTCATGCTGTTCACACAGGTGTAAAAAAAGACCACCTTCTTCATTAAGACAGGTGATATCATGAGACTGACTGATTGATGTGAGAAGAGATTAGATGTACCTTTCATACAAAACCATTTCATTTGCTCTATATTAAAATACTCTTATTCCAGCCTAAAGATTGTGTTACCCAAAAATGGAAATTCTGTCTTCATTTACTCACCCTCATGTCGTTTCAAACTCACTTTTGTTCATCCTCAAAACACTAATGAAGATTTTTATATATTATATATATATATATATATATATATATATATATATATATATATACACATACATACATACATACACACACGTATATATACATACAGTGGGTACGGAAAGTATTCAGACCCCCTTAAATTTCTCACTCTTTGTTATATTGCAGCCATTTGCTAAAATCATTTAAGTTCATTTTTTTTCCTCATTAATGTACACACAGCACCCCATATCGACAGAAAAACACAGAATTGTTGACATTTTTGCAGATTTATTAAAAAAGAAAAACTGAAATATCACATGGTCCTAAGTATTCAGACCCTTTGCTCAGTATTTAGTAGAAGCACCCTTTTGATCTAATACAGCCATGAGTCTTTTTGGGAAAGATGCAACAAGTTTTTCACACCTAGATTTGGGGATCCTCTGCCATTCCTCCTTGCAGATCCTCTCCAGTTCTGTCAGGTTGGATGGTAAATGTTGGTGGACAGCCATTTTTAGGTCTCTCCAGAGATGCTCAATTGGGTTTAAGTCAGGGCTCTGGCTGGGCCATTCAAGAACAGTCACAGAGTTGTTGTGAAGCCACTCCTTCGTTATTTTAGCTGTGTGCTTAGGGTCATTGTCTTGTTGGAAGGTAAACCTTCGGCCCAGTCTGAGGTCCTGAGCACTCTGGAGAAGGTTTTCGTCCAGGATATCCCTGTACTTGGCCGCATTCATCTTTCCCTCGATTGCAACCAGTCGTCCTGTCCCTGCAGCTGAAAAACACCCCCACAGCATGATGCTGCCACCACCATGCTTCACTGTTGGGACTGTATTGGACAGGTGATGAGCAGTGCCTGGTTTTCTCCACACATACCGCTTAGAATTAAGGCCAAAAAGTTCTATCTTGGTCTCATCAGACCAGAGAATCTTATTTCTCACCATCTTTAGCAAACTCCATGCGGGCTTTCATGTGTCTTGCACTGAGGAGAGGCTTCCGTCGGGCCACTCTGCCATAAAGCCCCGACTGGTGGAGGGCTGCAGTGATGGTTGACTTTCTACAACTTTCTCCCATCTCCCGACTGCAGCTCTGGAGCTCAGCCACAGTGATCTTTGGGTTCTTCTTTACCTCTCTCACCAAGGCTCTTCTCCCCCGATAGCTCAGTTTGGCCGGACGGCCAGCTCTAGGAAGGGCTCTGGTCATCCCAAACATCTTCCATTTAAAGATTATGGAGGCCACTGTGCTCTTAGGAACCTTAAGTGCAGCAGAAATTTTTTTGTAACCTTGGCCAGATCTGTGCCTTGCCACAATTCTGTCTCTGAGCTCTTCAGGCAGTTCCTTTGACCTCATGATTCTCATTTGCTCTGACATGCACTGTGAGCTTTAAGGTCTTGTATAGACAGGTGTGTGGCTTTCCTAATCAAGTCCAATCAGTATAATCAAACACAGCTGGACGCAAATGAAGGTGTAGAACCATCTCAAGGATGATCAGAAGAAATGGACAGCACCTGAGTTAAATATATGAGTGTCACAGCAAAGGGTCTGAATACATAGGACAATATGATATTTCAATTTTTCTTTTTTAATAAATCTGCAAAAATGTCAACAATTCTGTGTTTTTCTGTCAATATGGGGTGCTGTGTGTACATTAATGAGGAAAAAAAATGAACTTAAATGATTTTAGCAAATGGCTGCAATATAACAAAGAGTGAAAAATTTAAGGGGGTCTGAATACTTTCCGTACCCACTGTACATGACATAAGGGTGAGTAAGTGATGACAGAATTATTTGAGAGTGTATTTGTGTGGTTCTGTGATGCTTTTCAAAACATTGGGCATCATTCACTAATAATTTTACACAAAAAAGCACTCACACAATTTCACTTAGATTTACAAAAGGTATGTACACACATAAATTTGTTCTTATCCTCATTTTATTGTTGATGAATTAGTATTGAGTGTGTCATTTCAATAGTTCTAATCTGTATTGTAAATCTAGATTCAA
Source organism: Ctenopharyngodon idella (assembly GCF_019924925.1). Taxonomy (NCBI): domain Eukaryota; kingdom Metazoa; phylum Chordata; class Actinopteri; order Cypriniformes; family Xenocyprididae; genus Ctenopharyngodon; species Ctenopharyngodon idella. The sequence continues at coordinate 21,154,810 of NC_067224.1, read as the reverse complement.
TTTTAGCACAAAATTAATGAATCATCGTTTCTGAATGAAAATGCTCGTACATAGATTTTACGCAAAATATGTGCATGTGCACAGTTAGTGAATGAGATCCATTGCAAAACTACCTCTCTATCGGATTAATATATTATTATTAATTATTCATTATGAAAATGATGTATTGATATATTAATATATATTACACCTAAAATTAAACACTATTTAAGTTCACAATGCTATTCAAGTAATCAGACGTGTGTTACAGTATATGTTACACACGTATATATATATATAAAGTATGTTTGGTGTATTGTAGGTCTGACTGTCAAAAAGCAGTTGCGGGAAAATATCATTGATGTTTCCTTCCTCAGGGTAACTGCAGCTTAAGCTCCAAAATCAATACTTCCGGTTCCATACAGGACATAACACAGGCAAACAGAGGAGAAACACAAATGGAAAACATACCCGTTGTTTGGTGACATGCCTCAGTCCGATGTGCGGCTGACTCCTGCACTGTAGAGGGGGGAAAAAAAGAGAATTTATTGCTCTAGTACACACACAGAGACACATTTTTCTACAGCTTAAAAGACTCAGATTTTTGCTTTCTCACTCTCTAAAAGTTTCAGAGAGCTTCAGTGAATATAATCAGAACTGATATTTGTAGAAGACAGTATTATAAACTGCATGACAGTTGTTAACACAAATCAAACACGGCAACCACACAAAGGTCATCTGAACAGAAAACATTACAAAACTTGACAGCACAGTTTATTCCAGGAGAATTTAACAAAGTATCCAATATTCTGTGCAGTGGACATGGATTTACATGGATACGGAAATAACAATTTAAGTCCGCAGCTTTTTAAACTCCTTAACTAAATGGTTTCTGAATCATAAGGAACCAGACATTTGATAGGTACTCCCTGTCAATACTCAAGTGAGTATAAAAATTACCACAATTTCACAAATTTCATCTAAAAATAATTGAGAAAAATTAAATGAGACCTAACGTGAAAAAAACAATATATATTTTTATGTTTTATTATGTGTTTTTATGTTCCTAGAGGCTAGAATACACAAATCTGATCAGACACTAGGCACTTGCCAACTTTGTAAATGGTTACGGGGAAAATCTGAGCATCATTCAGTAAATGACTAGTCGATCTAGTCGATCCGAACATCACAAACTCACACAGAAACTTGTGCCTCATTGCTAGGTGACACATAGCAAACAAAAACAGTAAGTGTTCTAAAATCAGTTGTGTGGATTTCAAACATGACTGATATCCTCCGACTAGATAGTCTGAATCTCACTACATGATTTTCTGTGAAAATCAGTCAACTACAGCTGCTCAAAATCTTCAGACTTGTTCTGACTTTCAGCAACTCTGGTAGACTCGCCCAGAATGTTAATCAGGGCAAATTTGGGCAAAATCATATCCCAGAGTATTCCACCCTTAGAAGTGTGTGGGAGCTTTTTTTTGAGTATGTGGTGCTCTTTTTGAAACATGTATGCCACATTTCAAACATGACGTGTGAAAGCAAATGAGCTTGGATTTTCATTCCAAAGACAAGCCTCAAAACGAGTCTGAAGTTGAGTCTGTCACTGCTCAGAGCCCGTACTTCACCAGCTGTATTAAAACACACACACACACACACACACACACACACACACCTTAGCTCACTCAAATCATGATGCTTCCTCACAGAACCAAAAAATAACCTCATATACTCTCACACACACACACAAACCACTCTGATAACCTCACTCAATTAAATGTCTAAATCTAAGATTTAAACACTGACCTGAAGCAGAGACCAACACTCTCCATGGAACAAAGCAATTACCTGTTGATTTTGCGACTCTAGAGAGAATTTATTCAGCTGATGTAGACAAAACATAGGGCCTGGGGTAACAACACCTGCTCCAAACCATTTAAGATGATGGACCTTTCCATAAGAGTTAAAACGATACAATGAAAAATAAGCCATTTCAATCCAAAAGCACAGAAAACTGTTTCCCATGTAAATTCATCAGTAAACTCAATATCTGAGAGTGAAACACATGCACAAATCATGAGAGAGGACAGACAATTGCAAACAGAAACCACGTCACATAAGAGTTCTTCATTATGAAGGAGCCCGGTTGCCTAGTTACCACAGCAGCCTGCTATGTGCACGTTTTTGGGCTGGTCTACAGAATCTGTCACAGTCCATTGTGACTGCTCCCTGAGAGGCTAAACGCCTCCACCAAGTAACGCATGTGAGTGTTTGTGTGTGTGGGAGGTAAGGTTATGACATAAGACACAGAGCGTTCTCCAGGTCTACAGTTGCCCAAAGGGGCCGTTGCACAAAATGCTTAGACTAGTTTTACTGTAGTCAAGTAAGCATCTAATTTTATTATTTACGACTGGTCATAACTTTAAAGGGTTAGTTCACCCAAAAATGAAATTTGTCATTTATTACTCACCCTCATGTTGTTCCACACCTGTAAGAATTTTGTTCATCTTCGGAACACAAATTAAGATATTTTTGATGAAATCCAAGTTTTTTTTTTGGTTTTTTTATCCTTCATAGAAAGCAACGTAATTACCGTCATTCAAGGTCCAGAAAGGTATTAAAGACATTGTTAAAATAGTCAGCGTGACTACAGGGGTTCAACCTTAATGTTATGAAGCGACGAGAATACTTTGTGTGCAAAAACAAAACAAAAATAACGACTTTATTCAACAATTTATTCTCTACCCTTTTAGTCTTGTACACAGTTGACACAGTGAACAGTGCAGGGTTTCCATGTTACGTCCGAACGCCAGCTCAGTATTGGCCGACGCTGTTCACATGAGCATCAGGACGCATACATATGATGCTGACGTCGGAGCTGGCCAATACAGAGTCGACATTCTGACGTAGAACACGGAAGCTCTGCACTGTCTATACAACATAAACAGCAAAGGAGACTGACAGGGTAGAGAAGAAATTGTTGAATAAAGTCAATTGATTAATTGATTAATTATTAATTAATCAATTTTTAATTGACCTTAAATTACTGTAATTATATTGCTTTCTATGAGGGATAAAAAAGAAACTTGGATTTAATCAAAAATATCTGAATTTGTGTTCCATATATAAACGAAGGTCTTACGGGTTTGGAACGACACGAGGGTGAGTAATTAATGACAGAAATTTAATTTTTGGGTGAAAGTTAAGTTAGTTATATAAAAACCTAGATTGGTCTTATTTGAATCTTAAAAGTAAGACTGATTACCCAGTGGCTAACTGCTAGTTGGGTAACGTGGGTGATTACGTGCAGAAGGCTTCAACTGATATCTGCATTCAGGGGATAATACATGTTAGTTTTGTTCAAAAATATAAGCTGCCTACCTAGGCATTATTTTAAGACATCATAAGAGAACTCCTAACATGAAGGCTGTTACAAAAGGTGCCCCATTTTGTCCACATTATAAGGCAGCATCGCATGTGTCTTTCATGAAGAATTCCAGAATACGCCAAGCTCAGGGAAACAATCCGTCAAAAACAGTGGATGATGCAAGAGCAATATTGAATATAAAGATAATGTATTCAATACCAGAAAGCATTTTTAAAAAATCATCCAATCTAATGACAATTTCACTCAAAATTTGTGTGCACTATGTATTTTTAAATTTAGAGTAGCATAATTTTTCCTCAAATCTTGCCCCAGAGCCGATTTCATTTTCAACTCAGTCAAGTATTCACCTTTCAAGAAAAGATAAGACTTCATGGATTCAGTTCAGAGTTCAGAAATATCCTGGATCAGTCCGGTCACGACAAACAGTAATGCGGTCTTTTAAGGTGTCTAGTATTTCAGTATGTAGGCAGGGTGTGCACTGAACTGGTTTGAAAGGAAAATAAAAACAAACACTTATAGTATCGTGTTGTTAGCTTAGCAACATGCTAACAGTGAACCCTAATGAAATCAAATGAGAGTAGAGTGCCATTTGCTTTCCATAAGGAGCTCTGTTTGTTTAATGCTCCATGTAGTCCAGCGTAGACCAGTCCAAATCACTTCTGAGGTTCATTACAGTTATGATGACCAATCTTTTTTTATATATATATTTTGTACTGTAAGAACAGTAATTTAACTTTGATTAAAGAAAGTCAAAACTCTGACAAGTAGCTCTGACAAAAATCAACTGACTACTAAGGCAGCACAGAGTTTCTAAAAGAGCAAAAAAAAAGAAAAAAAAAACAAAACCTTACTTTCCTTTTAAACTTTTTCCAGTATTGCAGTGTAGCATTGTTCATGCACCTTCTTATAGAAGCTGTGCTTTAGGTATTCAAAAGACACTTGATAACCAATGAGCAGCAGCCTATCTCAAGGACATGGTGGATGACAACTAGTCTCTGATCTTACATCTCTGGTAAAAGGAGAGGAGAGGAGATAAAATGGTGTTGGTGAATCTAGAACAGCAATACAGCGGATATATATATATATATATATATATATATATCGAAAGGGCTCCTGCATTACATATGTGATATCCAAAACACAATTGTCAACACTAAGTTTTTTTGTTTGTTTGTTTTTTGTTTTTTGTCTGGCTGTGGTGAGTTTAATAGTTGAAAATAATTATGAATTCTTTAGACTCTGATGCAAATACTTGATTTGTCGATATTTAAAATAATAAATAGTATTTTTGAATCTGACGTTGATCCATATTAAATTTTCATTTGCATTCGATTGCAAAATTTCACTAACAATACAAACATTTTTCTCTGCTTTTTACCCAGTACTCCCTGGAAAGAAAACACGCCACATTAGATCAAACTGAATGCACCTCTAGAAGACAAATAAGGCTGTATGAAAGAAGTCTTCAGCTTATGTTTTAAACATTTTCGTTAAATAGGTGTGATTGGGAGGGGGTGCTGACATCATTAACCCATTTAATGCCAAGTGCCAATCAAACCAAACCCCAGACTGAGATGATGAAGTAAAAGCATCTATATGCAAGACACAAATGTCAAGGACGGCAAGGATCAAATGGGCATATATGAGCAGAATGTCATTACAGTAAATGGCAAAGAAACCCAATAAAGTGCTGTAATTAATACAATCAAATTCTCTCAAAAGCAAAGTCAAATGCAGCATGAGTAATAGTTCAGTGGCTGTTACTCAAGACAACAAATGTTTAAGTACAATTCATAGTATTTGTGGACTAAATATCTCAAAAAGCTGTTGCCTTTATAGCACACAAATGATCAGTGTGAACAAATGCAGCTCCTTTAAAATGTAAACATTCAATTCTTTAGCACAGTGATAATTATATAACATCACTGCATTATTTTAATTCAAGGCCTGTAATACATAGAGAGTTATCCATTAACATTCCCAATCATCTCAATGGTAGTTTCTCGGCAAGAAATAGGCGATTTGTCATCTTTTAGATCCAGATTGTATCTTTCCATTAGGCTAACTGGGTCATGTTAACCTGCCAAACTTTGAACATTTATTTTAATACAGTAAAAACAATAATATTGTTAAATAGCCAATTATTACAATTTACGTTTTCAGCAGTCATTACTCCAGTCTTCAGTGTCACATTATCCTTCAGAATTCATTCTAACATACTGATTTGGTGCTCAAGAAACATTTCTTATTATTATTAGTGTTGCAAACAGTTGTGCTGCTAAATATTTTTGTGGATACAGTTTTGTTTAGGATTCTTTGATCATTACAAACTTCAAACGAACAGCATTTATTTAAAATATTTTTTGTAACACTATAAATGTCTGTACTGATCAATTTAATACTATTAATTTCTTACATAAAAGAATCAATTTTGAATAGTGTATATACGCCCTACTTTCACTTGAGGAACTTTAGAGATTTCAAGGAACAAAACTGTTGATAATAATGCTTTCATAGCAATAGCTGCTTTGGAGAAACTTGTAGACAATCAAATACCAAAGTGTTTCTTCATCAGGGTCAAACAAAGCTATGCAGAGTATTTCTGAGGACTTTTGGAATTCGCTGACAGAATTAATATAAATATTTTCTTTAAAGCATTTCAACTGTCTAAACAAGAGGCATATTACCACATTATCACACGCCATCCCTTTCCGTTCCCTTCTTTTCAACACACGAGCACTTACAAAACGCTGACCTTGGCTAAGGCAGCCGGTCGAGCCTAGTAAAAGTGTGGATAGCACAGAGGCAGCCGCTCCATCCAGCGGGCATCCATTTTATCAGCACCAGGGTGACTGAGTGCATGGCTGTCATGGGGATGAGATACGGCAGGCTGAGGTCCCATCAGTGCACTAACATCTGATGTCCTGACAGTGTCTGCTCACCCCTGGCCCGCCCAGCTGCGAGTCCTCTCTCACAGTGTGTGACAGGCAGCTAATGCAGAGAACATGCCTCATAAAACAAAAGGAATGAATAACGTAGAGGTTCTTTTTTACAGTTCAGGATAAATTACCTTGACATCTTGAGAAAGGTTTTCAAAGAAAGCCAATATGATATTTTATTGCCCCAGTCTTGCTTTTGAAGGCTCACTGGAGTATTGGAGCTTTCATATAATTACAAAAGCCATGTTTAAGGCATATTCAAAAACAATCGCATTAAGAGATGGAAATCTGAATGACTGAAGATGGTAGAGAATATCATTCATGTCTTCAATATACAAGGTCTGAAAGCACATTGAAAATCTGGCATTCAGAATCTAAATGAAACCTGGACATAAAGTTTTTAGATTTAACTACATATTATTTCTAGGTCACCAATAAAATAAGTTAATTCACACTGACCATGTGAATGAACCCCTTTGTACAAAAAAATCAGATGTTTTATATTTATAAACAAATTGTACTGTGGATCTTATTAAATTATTTAAAATATATATTAAATTTATTACTTCCACTTTTTAAAGTGGGTCTTTGGACGGGGTTTAGAAATGTACAGAGCCCCCTTGTGGCACATTTGAAACAACTGAAACAGAGTTTATACAAATTAACCAAGGTTTGTGCAAATTAGCCTCTTATTATTTAGGTTGAGGGAGCTTCCCATGATTTAGAAACACAGCTGCTTATGAAAGCACAAGAGGCATTAGATACAATATGCAGGCAACCAAGCGTTCATTAAAAATCTTTCTGGCAAGCACCTTTTCCATTGTAAGTCCCTTCGCTTAATTCGCCGCCAAGATCTCTGCTGATTAGCTTGTTATGTGTGAGTGACATGTCTCTCTTTTGAGACCTTGAGCCTGATGATTCCTTGTTCCAAACAGCAGGTGGATTGAACGGAGCCTTTGTTCATGACTAACGAGACACAAAGAAGATTGACACATGGCATCGGGAGGAGAAGGTCTCCAAGGGAAGCGTTGTTTGATGAGATTATGCTGTGGAAACAAAACTGAGGCTTTCCCTGTTTTCCCAGGGAAAAAAATCCTTCAAATTAATTCACTGTGAGAGGAAAGAGGAAATTAATAAAGAAAAAAAAAAAAAAGTGTTGAATGTGTGTCAGAGCATCTGAAGACAACCATTTCTGTGTAGCTTTGGAAATAATTGTGATGTTAATGGTTGATCATCATGATCATCATAATCAGCATACAAGGACCGGCTTAAAAAAAAAAAAACATTTTAAAAGAAACAATCAATAAACAATAATGGACTGGGTATATCTACTCTCTTCTCAGTATGCTTATGTCTTCAAGTGAAAAGCCACAATAATGCCCAAGAAAGAGGGATCCATTACCCCAAAGTCAAAAATTTGTCATTAAAATGGAAATTGCCTCAGATAAGAGTCAATGAAGGTCAATTAAAAACTCTAATAGGCACAAAAAGAGATAAAGCCTTCAAAGCCCTTTCAGCAGAAAATAACTGCACATACTGTATGACAAACGTAGACCTCAGAGAATACATTTATGAAAATGAAATCATTCTTACATGGGAAGCACATAATAACAAAAAAAAAAAAAAACTTAATTCAAACCATTATATTAACCGTTATCAAGATTATAATTATTATAAGCCATATTACTGTCTGAACAGATTTCCATATTTTTCAAAAATGCAATTATGATGGCATTGTAAACCTTAATGGTTTAAAGCTGCTATGAATAATTTGCATTAAAACATGGCTTCTAACAAATGTTACTTAATAATCATGTAAATGAAGCCATAAATTGTTAACAATACATAAAGTATGTTTTCATGGTCTGAGAAATTCACGATTGGTGATACTTTAAAATTTTGCTTGGATCTTGTGTCGATTTATCCATTGATTTAACCAACTTAATACATATATTATATTATATAACTTTATTATGTTAAATAACTTTCTGCTAAATAACTCCTCTTGTGCTCCATGCAAGAAAGTCATACTAATTGTTATTACATGAATGAAGGTAAATGACAGAAGTTTCATTTTTAGGTGAACTTAAGATAACAATAGCATAGCACATAGTAGCACTATCAACACGCTTTTGACAAAAAAAAGAAAAAAAAATATCAGCATAAAGGCAGTGAAAAAGGAAATAGGGTCAAATTAATCTCTAACTTAAACATACACCATAGAAAAAGACAATAGTGATACAGACAGCTGTATATGTAAAGGAGCACAGACAAAATGCATAACTGAACCAACAACAACAAAATACAATGAAAAAAAACAAAAAACAAAATACACACAACTCTGTACTACTCAGCATGAACTATATTCCCTTCCGCTTAGGAAAAAAAAAAGGTTTTGTGGTTACCTCATGACTGATTGTGGCCAGTGAAAGCCATTACGTTGCACATTATTTTGCAATGCATTTTATTTCTGCGAGTCAACCATGTTTAAACACAAACATGCTAGTTTCAGCTATCCAGCCATAGAACACAGCACATTCAATGCTGAAGGACATTGAATCGTCTATGAATTTACCTACCACCAAAAGACTTTTGACTGAAAGAGTGGGTAGGTCGCATGTTTCAAAGGTCTGGCCTTCACTTTCCTGTTGTGCTGCAAACTGAAAATCCATTAAAAACTAGCTGCTTTACGTCTCTTTCTATCCTACAACTTATATTTCTTTCTAAAGATGACCGAGGGACAAGGAAAAATGTCAACACTCAGGAACAAGTCGGCGCAGATGGCCTAGTGGTTAGTGCACCGACATAAGGCGCAAATGCGTTCACGGCGACCCGAGTTCGATTCCTGTCTTGAGGTCCTTTGCCGATCCCGACCCCCTCTCTCCGCCCAGTGCTTTCCTGTCTGCTCTCTACTGTCCTCGCCGAATAAAGGCACAAAAAAGCCCATAAATATAACTTTTAAAAAAAAAAAAAAGAAAAAAAAAAAAAACACTCAGGAACAAGCATAAATGTCAGTCTATTGTCCAAACAGATGATAAAACTGACATCAGTCACACAGAAGTGTTTCATCGAAGCATTTGAGTGTATAGAAAAATGTGCAATCTTTCACAACCTTTTTACAGACATTGTAAAAATAATAAGCAGCATATTCTGTTGAATCTGCAACATTTCTTACTGATGTTTTGTGAACATTTTGATATCTTAAAGGTCACTTGCTTCCACTATCTGGAAATCTTGTTATTTTCCAGTAAATGTCCCTGTGTTATCCCTAAAATATATGCAGAAATTACAAGTGAAATATGCTGATCAGGCTGAGAATGGGTAAGGCATCATCTTTCCTGCATGTTTATGCTGATCTATCTGTAACCTCCATATCCTTGAGAACTCAACTAATAACCGCACTGATCACACTCATCTCTACATGTATGGTTTTGTAAAGGAAGTAATCATGACCAATTGTTCTCTTTAGCAATTTTTCATTAAATTGATAAAGATGAAGCAGCACGTTTTCTTCTAGACACTTCTGCATGAAACCAACATATTAAGCAGATTTCAGTGTCAAAACAACAAAAGACACACACAAAACTGAATGGTAAACAGTGGTTCTCTTTTGAAATTGCCTCTCTAAACACTGCCTCACAGTGGAAACACTAGGTGAAAAAGGTTACATTCAAAAACTTTAAATAAACACTATGCTTTGACTATGCATGCTCAATGCTCATGACAAACTATATCAAAACCTATATTAACAATCAAGTTGTCTATTAGCCTTGTTCGAATGAATGAAATTGGGGGAAAAAACACTTTGAGAGAACTAGTTTTTTAGTTACATTTGTAATTTTGCATATCAAACTAGTGAACATAAAGTGTGTTTAAAGCTAATTGATACCAGCTTTAGATTTAGCTTTAGAGAAAGCTGCGACTTTCTGGATAAAAGTACAGAGATTGCAGCATAAATCCTTGTCATAAGGTCCAGTCGTTTCTAAGCTCACACCAACAGAGTCAATTACCCAGCAATTGTCAGTTTAAGGGAAGAAATGGGTTCAGTTTTAGCTGGCAGCATTTCAGCGTCCACTATGAAATAGCCTGTCGGGAACACTGACATCCTGACGTGGTTCTGATTAGGAGTGAAGCTGAGAGCATATGCCCTCTAAATGAAAACTCCTCTCAGGATGGGATTCTGCTTTCTCATCCCTCCATATCTCAAAATCCATTTATAAAGTTGACATTTGTTTGGGTGCTATTACTCTACACATCTTTCAGACAACTGAAAAATGTTTGAAAGATATAGTGGCAGCCCTGATTTGCATGGTGCCCTTGGCAAGATCATACATGGATGACAATGTTGAAATCCTTTTATTATGGTACGGTACATCTACTGTTTTATTGCTGTAAAAAAAAAAAAATCCCTTTCTATTCAAAAATACACTGGGTTATTTTTTTTACCCATGTCCTTGGTTGAGCCTGTTGGGCCACACAGTGGTTGTGTAGTGTATTTTACAATTTTTTACATGATTTAAAGGATTAGTTCACTTTCAAATGAAAATTACCCCAAGCTTTACTCACCCTCAAGCCATCCTGTATATGACTTTCTTCTTTCTGATGAACACAATCGGAGATATATTAATAAATATCCTGACGCATCCGAGCTTTATAATGGTAGAGAGCGGGATCAACGAGTATGATCTGAAGAAAATGCCTCCATTCACATCCATCCATCATAAACATACTCCACACGGCTCCGGGGGGTTAAAGAAGTAGTTCACTTTGAAAGCTAAGCGATGCATTTGTGTAAAAAAAAAAAAAAAAAAAAAAATCCATATTTAACAAGTTATGAAGTAAAATATCTAGCTTCCACCAGACCGCCTTCCGTACTGTACTTACGAAGAAAGTGTAAAACTCTCGCAGTTCAAAAAGCTTACGCTACATCCTACGCCTTCCCTATTCAACTTACGGAAAAAGCTTAACTGACGCGATGCCAGTTCCGTCTTTTTCATAAGTTGAATACAGAAGGCTGTCTGGCGGAAGCTAGATATTTTACTTAATAACTTGTTAAATATGCATTTTTTTTTTACACAAACGCATCGCTTCACTTCAGAAGGCCTTTATTAACCCCCCGGAGCCGTGTGGAGTATGTTTATGATGGATAGATGTGGATTGAGGCACTTTCTTCAGCTCATACTCGTTGATCCTGCTCACTGCCATTATAAAGCTCGGATGCGTCAGGATATTTATTAATATATCTCTGATTGTGTTCATCAGAAAGAAGAAAGTCATATACACCTAGAATGGCTTGAGAGTGAGTAAAGCTTGGGGTAATTTTCATTTGAAAGTGAACTAATCCTTTAAGTTAATCTGAAAAAAAAAAATGAACCCATGTATGAGGTAAAATAAGATTTCTGTAAAGATTAACTAGCATAAATCAACCCATTATGCTGAGTTAAATGAACAACCCATCATGCTAGGTTTAAATAACCCACAGTTGGGTTTGTCCATATTTGACCCAGCAGTGGGTTGCAAAATAACTCGAATTCAGTTATTTTCAACCCAACGATTTTTAGAGTAGAATAAATACTAAAATTTAGATTTTAGATTTAGAGAAACACGCTTATAAATACAAAAAAAAAAAAAAAAAGTCACATGGCTCTGCATATCAGATTATATATATATTTGAAGCAGAGGTGCATTTTATTTTGTGATTTGGTTATCTTGACCTAGGCTATACTATATTGTTTCAGGAAGAGGACATCATTAATTCATAAATAAATTAATTTAAATTAATTTAACACAAATGCTTGATTCCAATAAAAATGTGTTGAGTAGGTTTCCTTTGAGGGGAAAAATGTATGTAAAAGGGCTTAAATGCTATAAAAACAGATAAATTAATAAAACAACATTTAGATTTAATCAAATTAAAAAAAGATAAAACTTTGCTATAAAATGTATCAAAATAAGGTTAGGATCCTTGCAAGTACAAATTAGACAAACTATATGATTTTAGATAAATAATAATAATAATTCAAGCAGCCATATGTATGTGGGGGAGTAAAGTGTGGGTGTGTGTGATGTTTGTGCGTGTTCATGTGTGCTCACCTTGCCTGACTCAATCTCATGCTGAGTGTCAAACAAGTGACCACAGGACACTAATGAGGACCAGATCTGAGCCAACTCAACATTCAACACCTACACCCTCCACACCACAATCTGACCCTTCTCAAATCATTTCAACTCTTTTACTGAACATTTTTAGAAAGCTAAGTAAGCCACAAACCATGTAAACTTTAAAACAACCAATACAACAAACCCAAACCTAATCTAACCACTATTCTCTAACCCAGTGGCTCTCAAGCATTTTGACCTGAAGGCCCCACATTGTCCAACACATTACTTGAAGGCACCCCACATTTCCTAAAGTATCTCTGTGGAAATTATGACAGCACCACTTGTTTTAAAACTTTTTATTAACAGAAACTATGAATTACACTCCATTTTTTGTCATAGTTTATGATTATATATTTTTATTAATATGTTGTTTTCTCTATAATGAAATAGTGTGTATTTAGTGGATTATGGATCATGTTTAACAAATGTAACCCTGGACCACAAAACCAGTCATAAGTAGCACAGGTATATTTGTAGCAATAGCCAGTTTTTATTTTTGTAAGTAATATGCATTGCTAAGGACTTCATTTGGACAACTTCAGATTTTAAAATAGTTGTATCTCTGCAAAATATTGTCCAATCCTAACAATATTGTCCAATCCTTATTTATTCAGCTTTCAGATGATGTATAAATTTGACCCTTAAAAAAAATTGACCCTTATGACTGGTTTTGTGGTCCAGGGTCACAAATAAAAAAAGTGACCATTAGTTCATACTCTGTATAATCACCTTTTCTGTGATTGGCCAGTTTGTTGTGATTGTTTCAGTCATTTACTAAACTGAATACATTTTTTTAATATTTAAAAGGTGTTAACTGTAATCTTACACTGCACAATGATAACTTACAAAGGATTAAATATCACAATTATTTAATGAATGAAGCACACAAAACTGTATGACAAAGCCCTAAAACAGACAATTAATCGTCAAAGCCCTAAAACTGGCAATTAATCAGCATAACCCCAATTATTTTTCAGACAATTACTCATCAGCCAAATCGTGACAGGCCTACTATGAGTGTTGATCTATTTTAAACAAAATTAAAAGATTATTATTAGAATAATTTTGTGATTCTATAAGATTCAAGATTCTGATTTTGGTTTTTCAATAAAAATGATAATTATTGAGGTAAATTTAGCCATCCTGTGGCCCCCTTGAAGTCTGCTGAGGCCCCCTGGTTGAGAACCAGTGCTCTAACCCAAACTAACCTAAAACACATACAAGCCAAACAAACCAAAACAAACTGCACTCAACAGACCTAAACCTAAATTTGACAAAACCCAACTACCTAAACAACTCTGTAGGCCGGTTATTCTTACAACATTCCCTAATCAAATGTACGACTTAAGTTAAAGATCAATTAAGAGAAATGCAAAACAACAGGACAAAAGATACACAGAGTGTTTAAAATATAAACAGCAACACAGGGGAATAAAGGCATCATGAGATTAGAGGCAAAGGCTGATCTGATGGCTTTGTGCAGATCCAAACAGAATATTCTCTTATATAACGGCCCGTGCGCTAATCCCTCAACACCACTGTACTGCAGTTGTTCTTCATTCAATGTACTGCCATTACAGGCCGATTATGACCATCAGCAACACATTTCGAGAGATAATTGAAAGCATAGATTCATCGGGTGCTCACACACACTGATTTGAAATAGCTTGATCTGGGGATTATAAAGTAAATCAAGCCAAGCAGCAGCTGACATGATCCAAGCAAACCATCCAAACAAACATATTTTCACAAGACAGGGAGTGTGTTGCCCTCACAAGGTGCATGCATATGTGGGGGTTTACCAAAGGCAGGATACAAAGTATTTGTGCTAATTCATAATCCATTGACTGCACAGTTGAAGAAGCAGCACAACACAAAGCACACTTTTAAACAAAAAAACATGCAGTTTTTATTATTACAACAATAGTCCAATTAGGCTCATACATGATTTAAAGTGAATTTTGTTATATTGGTTGGTAGGCTTTGTTTTGACTATTAAATGGACCTTTTGGACTTCAGTAACTACATTTCATGCCATCCATCTCGTCATTTGTTGTGTTTGAGCTTCCAGATATGCTGTTTTGAGTAAAAGTGCAATTTCCCCTGACACACTGACCCAAATACAATCTGGAGCTTCTTAAGGACATTAAGGATGACTTCTTTCATTAACTTTTAACAATTTAGGTTTCAGATCCAGCTGAACACAGTTTTATACATGAAAATCTTCTTATGTAGGCTATTTGTTTAGGTAAAAGTGATATAATATATATGCTTTAACCATTATTTTTCACTGCTCAGGTGAGCCACCCATTGTGTGGCAGCAGCATTAACAAACTGTGCAAGGACCAATCTGCCTCCACTAAACTGAGCATCGCTTTAATAGCTTAAACAACCAGATTACTACAAGATGCATTTTTTTAATTAAACGGCAAGTAAACAAACACAAATCACTGTAACATTAAACCTTTAAAGATCTCAGAAAATAAAGAGCTTGGTCTAACACTGACACTAGTAACATGAAAAGAAACAGACTTTAATCTCACCTCGAACATGGGAGATGCTCCTTTTTCGGGCAGTGTACATCCCAGCAGCTCGGCGAGGAACTTTGCCATATAAATATGTGTTGTGTGTTTCACCGGTAGATTGAAAACGCCGCTGGCTGTTGTTACTCTCACTACAGTGCCCACAGGTAGTCTTGTTCCAGTAGCGGTTTCCTACAGCACAACAGACCGATTTTTCGCTCCTTGGATTTTCCTTTCAGCATTTCTTTCACTCTGAACTCATAGGAGTCATTTTAAAGGTGTGACAGCTCATTGTCTTTGTCTAGTGAAGAGCGCGTGTATCCGCATACAGCCGCTCGCGAGCGCGGTGGAGTCGAGCTCATTGAACGCCACTTGTAATCCTCGTGTAGGGGAAGGAGGGAGGGACCGGTGAGGGGACGCCAGATACACGTAAAGCTCCGACAGGTTGCTTCTTTCTGAAATCTAAAGGAAGTTTTCTGGCTGTTATAATACTAGTATGACATTATCACAAATGCTGCTGTTTTACCGAGACCACACTTGCACGTCGAAGCCTTCAAAGCACATGCCTTATGAGAAAAGCACACAAATGATAGGCTATAAACCTGTTAAAAGTTATAGGCCTATTTAGGATCATATATTAGATTAGATGACATGCTTATTAGTGCCAATTTTGGAGTGAGTCCAAAATTATTTGATTTTAGTGAGAGCTTTTTTATGGGTGAGCCCCCTTTCCCTTGTCCAATGAGTTATGCAAGTATGCATCGTCCTTTAGAGTCAAATCTTTTCAGCTAGCCTAATTAGTCGATCCGTACACGGGAATTGATCTGGGCTGCATTTCCCAAAAGCATCTTAAGCCAGTAAGTAGATCAACCTTTTACAACCTTTGCCACGAATGGTCTCTACAATCAAGCTCACTATACTTTTGAGAAACGCAGCCCTGAATTATTCGTTCAAAATTCGGTTCAACTCACTGTCAGACAGCGGTTAACAACTCACTGGATGGGAAATTTATTCGTGATTAATGACTTAAAGTCATTATGAAATTAAAATTGACAATTCTTATTTTTCTATGTAATATTGGAGTAGCCTATTTATAAATGATTTATCCGTGTACACATCATTATTTTTTTATAAATTAATGTGCATGTTGTATTCTTTAATCAAAATAACCTCCCACTTGCAGTGACATCTCTTCTCATCTTGAATGAAGTGTTTACTGGCGCGAGGGCGGGACAACCTGTCACTCACATGAGATCACAACCATAGCAAACCACAATGATCCAATCAATTCCCAATGGACAAGATCAAGTCCCAGTCCCATCCTACATTTTTTCCCATTTGAGAAGCTGTTTGATACTTTTATGGTGCTTTTATGAAGCCTAAATACTCTAATCCCCAATCATTGTGAACGCATGGAAAAATAGCAAAAATTTTGTGTTAAACAAAAGAAAAATAAAGTCATAGAAATCTGGAATGTCTAACTGCTCAGAAACGTCCAGATGCATTCTATAATGTTGTAACTTCTTCCTGAGTCTCTCCATCAGTGTCTGAAAAAATCATCATTTTGGCTGTGTGAGACTCTCCAGCTTTGTTGTTGAGCAGCGAGCTGTTAAAGCTCCGCCCTCTTCTGTCAGTTTTGAAGCCTAAATACTCTAATCCCCAATTATTGTGATGCATGGAAAAATGGCAAATAGTAGCCTACATTATTAAAATGTCTCCTTTTTGTGTTAAACAAAAGAAAAATAAAGAGATTTGGAATGGCAGAATTTTCATTTAACTTTCTCTTTAAGAGAAAACAAAGTAGAATGCAATGGGCAAATTACTGAATAAATATTGGCGATTTATACAGATGGAGCATGATTCAGTAATTAGGTTAATAATGTTTGTGATGAGGTGATAATAAATAGCATTATTTATACAGTGGAGTGTGACTATTCGAGTGTGGTGCTGAGAGGTTGGCTGGTGTTCAGTCATAATGCCATTTGAAGTTGTAATTCAACAGCCTGCCGATGCGGGACATGATGCCTGATGGAAGCAGCGAGAGCAGTCCATGAGTGGCTGGGGTCTCTGGAGACTTTCTTTCCTCATGTCCTGGAGATGACCTGAATGTATAAAAACCCTGCTTAAAATCAAATGTGCTCCCAAATGTGTTCAGAGCATTTTAACATTGACTGATGGACTGGTGAACATACATAATGCAAACAGAACAGCAGGATAAAGAGACTCGCACTCAGTCTGTCCCTGGCATGAAATCATAATTCACACTTTAATGTTTATCAAATGTGACTGAGAATCACAAATCAAATGGTTGCCCAGTGGTCATAAGCATGTGTGTGGCAGTGCTGGCGGTCTGTGATTAGGCACATTTGATGCAAATTGTGTTTTGCCATCACTGTCAGAAATCCAGAATCACATGTCCTAAGGCTCGAGCTGCTGCACCTCTGAAAAAAACCTTCACTTAACATCTATTACAGTTTGTTCCCTTCTGTTTTATTGACAGCAGCACTTGAGCTGCAGGAACTCCCCAAGTTTGTGTAAAAGCTGATGATCATGTTCTCCAGCATGATTTGAGTATGATCTTGTTATCTTGTGCTTCAGTGGAGGAAAAAACATTATATCTGTACAGTCACATGATCAATGACACAAATAAAGTGCAGATTCTGAAATATTTATATTACACTGTAAACCCGAATAAGTTGGGCTAACAAAAAATTTGAGGTAATCAGTTACATCATTTTGAGTTATGATGTTCCCAATTTTAAGTAAGCAGAGCTATCAAGTTTTGAGTTTGTAGTACTCATGCATGTTGCTCCTAACTTGACTGAGTTAGCGAACTCATACATTTTGATAGCAATTAACATAAAAGATTTAGTTAATAAAGTTTATTATTTTGAGTTCTTGCTAATCAAATGTGTTATAGGTCATAACATCCCTTTCTTTTAAGTTTTTTTTCGTAATTCTAATTGTTTATTTCCAGGTATAAATTACATTTTGCATCCCAGAACTGTAAAGGTAAAGGGATCTGGGGTATCTAATGTCGTCTAATCCTTCATTCACTCTTACACCCTGGGTTAACAGGGTCCCATCTGTTAACAGTGACCTTTCATGACCTCAGTTTTGTTGTTTGGATATGCATGTATGAGCTGATGAGAGAGTTTTTTATTCTCAGATGTTAGGGATTAGTGTTGCATTTTTGTAAACCTGTGAGGACGTCCTGTCAGTCTTATATTGAACAGCTATCAATCATATGCTGTATGTTTAGATAATAAATCTGATATAATCAACATTTGTTAAACACTTTTAAGACTGTTGGATTTGACAAATCTGTGTATTTATGAACCTGTCCTATTTCTGTAGATGTGTGAATATTTTTTAGTGTGTGGTGTCAGAGGTAGGCATCCAACTCACTGTCAGAAAGCTTTGTCATGTACTCAGCTTTAAATTCTCTGGTATCCAAGCAGCTGAAAGAGGTCTCCATGGTAATACTGCATTTGCTTTCCCGTGACATTGACTGTGATATTACCAAGATCGCACTGTTCCTTAGAAACACACATTTCCTCAGAACATCAATTACACTGTGATTTTGAATTTTTTCGTTTTATTTGTATAACGTTATAGTACATTGTTACACGACTCTCTGGAATACTGCTGGAATTCTCATTGGTCAAAAGCGCTGTTCTGTGTTCAGATATTTATTTATAAATATATATATATATATATATATATATATATTATACAAGTAATAAATCAATAAGTCTATATAAATATTTTTATGAAAAAAAAAAAAAAAAAACTTTATGTTCAAGTATTTATGTATATAAGTATGTATAGTAGGTGGGATAATGTGTCAGTTAACCTTTCGAAATATGAATTTTAAGATTCTGTTTTTCTTATTTCGATCAAATTTTTACACAGTATTTTTAAATTAGCATTTTTATTTATTTATTTGCTTTATTTATTTATTAACTTTAATTCAACATTGGCATTTCAATCATAATCCCCCTGCAATTCCCTCATGAACCCCTGGTAGTTTGTGAACCAAGCCTAAATACACAGCTAAACTAAAAACATCAGACAAAGAAAACAACAAAATACACTAAAAAACAATTCTCTTTCATTTTCATCAGTGTGCGTCCTGTCTGTGGAGTCTCCGGTGTCATGGATTTGACTCTAGTGGGTCTCACTGAAGGGAACTGGCCCTGTAGAGACAGGTGTGCCTCTGCTTTTCATGTGCAGGTGGCCTGCTGTTCAACCGGCTGCCGCTGACTAATTACACAAACACATATGCACAAACATTGACTAAACCGCTCAACATTTTAAGCTTCATTTCAAGTCGCTTGACTGAAATGATCAACCACAATTCCAAACACTGTAGTTTACAGTGGTGGAAAGTAGACCTATTTTAGTAAATGTAATTAGTCACTGTAGTACTTAAGTATCTTCTTGGCTACTTTGAAGTTTTACTGATTATTGAAGATATTATCAACTTTTACTCTCTACTAGATATTTTTGAAAAAGTATATGTACTCTTTACTCCAATACATCTGTAATGGCTGCATCCGAAATCGCATACTTCCATACTATATAGTAGGCGAAAAACAGTATGTGACAAAATAAGTATGTCCAAATTCAAAGTATTCTTTAAAGAGTAGGCAAAAAGTACCCAGATGACCTCCTACTTCCGGCGAGATTCTGAAGTGTGCATACGATGGACACTTTACTATCCCATGAGGCCACGGGAGAGGATTTATGAATGGCAGTGAAGCGACGTAACTGATTCTGGTAGGTCACATGATAATGAAAACATGGCAAATGTAGTATGTCCAGATTAAATTCATACTACACACATTCATACTATATAGAACATACTTTTTTAGCGGTCGTGAAGTAATTACTTTCTATAAATAAGTACTAACAAAAGGAGCGAACAAAAAGAACAGAAAAATAAATGAAAGAACAAACAATATAAAGACCAAGAGAGTATGCGATTTCGGACGCAACCTCTCTTTTGCATGGCACCTAACTTTTTCTGCAGCAGTTTATTTCTGCTACAAAAGAAGTGAAATCACCCCCTACAGGGCATTGAAAGTACTTTATCTTGCGCGTTTTGCCCTTAAGCCCTGGGTATACTTTGTTTTTTTTTTACGCGTACGCTAGTGTACACGCACAGTCGAAAGCACAGCCTTGCAAAGTATACTTCAGTTGAGTCGTACGCAAACACAGGAGTTTGACGCATGCACGGTTTTGAGCAAGCTCTCGCCACGAGTTACTACACATGTAAACATCTTTATATTCTTTCATGCTAGAGTTGTACAGATGAGGGAACTTTCTAACATCTTCACACAATCTCTCGTCTATGTAGGCCTCCATCATTGCTGTAGCTTGCATGCATTCCGGTCTGTTCTGTTTATGCAGTTTTTCTTTGACTACCTTGTGAATTGACGCCGTCTGGGCACGGTTACCACCTTGTGGATAAAGTAATACTGCAAAAATATCTCTATCTTTTTAAATGCAAAAAAAGAAATTTAAATGCGCATGTGCAACCTGCGTGTACATGTACGCGCGGTTACAAAAATCTGGTGGTGCGTGTGACCCTCGCCTACGTGTAAAAAGAGAAGTGTACTTTGGGCTTCACTCACCCCAACTTGTCAACATGGCTACTTTACGCGAATGTGAGTGCATTAAAGGTACAGTTCAACCAAAAATGAAAATTCTGTCATCATTTACTCACCCTCAAGTTGTTCCAAACCTGTATGATTTTTTTTGTTCTGTTGAACACAAAGGAAGATATTTTGAAGAATGTGGGAAACTGAACAGTTCTTGGGCACCATTGACTTCCATAGTATTTATTTTTCCTACTATGGAAGTCAATGGTGCCCCAAAGCGGCCTGGTTACAAACTTTCTTCAAAATATCTTCCTTTGTGTTCAACAGAACAAAGAAATCCCAGGTGTTTCAGATATGAGACGTGATGAGGCCAAAACCAGTGTCCAATGCAAGTAGGGTTTGACTATTTAATTTTACGTAACATTTTATTTATCCATTATATTGGTTTACTTATGCCCTTTTTGAGCACTTAAGCGTTTGTAGACGTTTAAAAGGCTGTGTCCACCTTGATTTATTGCATTATTTTAAATGTTCTCCTCACAAATCAACTGTTCCTTGTTTTTCACTGGCATGTCTCTTAGGTGTTTGAGCACTAGAGCGTCTTTGAGCTTACATTCAGTAAGAGTAAAATACTTCAGTACTGTTGTATTGGAATTGGTGACTTGTAACTTGAAATAGAGTCATTTTCACTGTAAGGTATCTGTACTTTTACTCAAGTATGGTTTTCAGGTACTCTTTACACCTAGCAGTTGATAAGAAGGCAGTGATTTTAATAAAGGGCTTTTAGACAGATTCCATGTTGTGCCCTGAAGATGCTCCATATGGTCTCACAGCTGTAGGGTGCAGGATATCATGTCTCACAGCACACAGACTGACCCCCTGCTATAAAATCTCTTGGTAGATGAGTTCAAGAGGGTTAAAAAAAGATGAAAGGAAATTTTGAAGGCCTGCATCTGCATGTGACAGTAAAAACTTGTCATGTGGGAGATTGTAGAGATGAACTCAGGCATCCTTCTCTTTCCGGCTTTCTCTCTCTCATCCCTCACATCCTGCTGAGATGCTTAATGATGCTGCAAAGTGCCCGGCACTTACAACGGCAGTTCTTTTCTTTTTCTATCTCACAGTTGCGGATATGCCGTGTGCCAAACTGGCATTCGGATAGGCCCATAAAGCAGTGGTGACTGCAGCAATGACGCTGCAGTGCAGCAGCACCTGATTTACCGCCCCCAGCTGCTCTCAGGGTGAGGATAGGACCATTAGCAAATGAGCTTTAATTTACACTGCTCTCTCTTTAATTCTCGTTCTCTATTCACCACTATAGGGATGCTGATGGCACATACTCAGGCAATAAGTGAAGACAAGCTTGTAGCTGTTACACAAATATGACTGAATGTAAGGGGCAAATGAAGTCTCTGGGCAGAGCGTCTTTGAGCTTTTCTGAAGTTTAGTGTTCACTGTCAGCTGTGATGTGTATTTTTGGCTTTGATCTTTTTTATCTATGAATTTTGGCAGCTACGCTTTTTTATCTTCACTTTCATACCGATAAGGCATGTGTGAGCTGAAATGCAGGGTGTGTGTGTGAGAAAGAAGGGGAAAAACATTATTAATATTAATGTAGCCAAATACCCACATCCTGGTCCACACACTAAGATAAACACACATACGGCACACTTCACATCTGTGCTGCATCTTAATTTATTTCAATAATTCAGAGACTCGCAGCCCACATCATCTGCAAGGATACTTCCACTGCATTAATGAATAATGTCAAAGATATGCCGCGGAGGAAATCAGGGATATAAGTATGCAAACAATTGGTCATAATAGAGGAAAACACCTCTCCAAACTGTGAAATTTTTATAGTTTATAGTTAGGTTTTAAACGTTTTTATGGCAGGGACCCCCAAATATAATAATACCCTAGCAAGGGACATGCTTACATTAAGGCAGATCTTTTTCATGTAAACAGACCCATTTATTAATGTAAGAAAAAAATATTATGCAATATATTTTAAATACATTTTGTGCTACGTAAATTAACTGGCCTTTATATTATCATTGAACAAAGAAAATATTATTAAAATATAGAAAATATTGAAAATATTTACAAAGAATTGTGCCTTTAAACAACAAGAGAGCAATGGCATGGAGAATCTCCCTAGAAGGATACACCCCCTTTCAATATTATTGTATTAAAATGCTTGAGAATAGATACTGACAAAGTTTTCTGATCATTATCATGGATAGTGGTGAAACAGTCAGTCAGAAACTACACACATCATTCCATTTTTGATTGAGTCAGATTAATGATGAATTACTGGCCCATTCCAGACAGCGCTCCTATTTGCCACCAGCTCCTCAACAGTCAGAATTTCAAGTACACTAGCCCTGGAGAGAATGATTATCCCTCCTTTTCTCACACTCATCTAAAAGCTCTAAAAGCTCCAGGCCTTGACAGCTTCAAACAACTGGGGAAATAGAAAGAGCTCTGCTAGTCCGGTCAGGTCGCAGGTGATTACATGGCTGTTATTTGGAACCGTTCTGAGCAGAGCTTTGAGGACTCGGTGGGACCCTCTGGAGACAGTGGTATCCCAGTTCAGAAATTATTACTGGTTCTGCTACCAGAGCCTTCATGCCACTGACAGGCTGCACAGAGGAAAGTGATAAGAAAAATAGTGAGAAACTTATAACCACAGAATATCCCACTGATTGTATTAGATTAAAGGTTTTTAAAATTCACCACGACTAATTAAATCTATCAAAATGAAGTCTCCCACAGATGGGTGTGTACAATTATAAGTCAAGTGATATCTGTTGTTTTAAATGAAATTAATACTTTTATTCAGAAAGGACACATAAAATTGATCAAAAGAGATGGTAAAGACTTTTATAATGTTACAAAAGATCTATCTTTTTTTAACAGCATTTATTCTATTCATCAAATAATCCAGAATCAAATCCTGAACTAATAATAAGAAAAATGTTTCAATGTTTCTTGAGAAAATCAGCGCATTAGAATGCATGTGACTGTGACGACTGGACTAATGATGCTGAAAATTCAGCTTTGCCATCACAGGAATAAATTACAGTTTAAAATATATTAAAATAGAAAACAGTTAAATTGATCATATAAATGCAGCCTTGAGCATTGTCACGGACATACAGAACCAGGCTCTCCTTCCTCACACACACACAGACACACACAGACACACACAGAGCGCTCACTTTCACCTGCAGCCCATTATCACGCCAATCAGCCTTCCTTTATAAGTCCCTCATACTCCTCAGTCTTCAGCTGCTTTTCCACCATCGGGCCAAACTGTTCTCATTGCTTAACTGGTCCATTCCGTGCTGATCTGGCCCAGCCGGTACGGACATGGTTTCATTTTCAACTGTGGGGCTGATAACAGAGCTCGTTTGAAGTCTGGTCTCCAATGTGGAAAACGTATTCATCTTTGTTAAATGCTAACCTTATCTCCAGTGATCTTCTAAATTACTTACCTGTACTCCAGCAACCCCATATGATACTTAGAGCTACCTGCTCTCCAGCGTTATCCTGTTCACAAGCCTAACCTGAATTCTTACCTGTGCTGCGTGCGTGTGAAATATTATGACATTTTTAATGGTCCTCACTAATATAGTGAAACAAACATATGTGTGTGTGTTCACTCCCCAGGACTCTTCATATTATTAAGGGCTTTAACGCATGTTAATACCATTACATCATTGTTTTACGTTGCTGTGTTGTGTGACCTGTGTATTCCTCTCAGTTTTGAGTTAAACATTCCCAGTATATTCCTCTCAGTTTTGAGTTAAACATTCCCAGTAGCGATAAGCATAAGAGACTTATTTTAATAAATAAATAAATAAAACTCTTAACAACTCCAAACTGGATTTGTGAATATTAGTAGAGTGTACTACACACATACAGTCGTGGAGAGAATTATTGGCACCCTTGGTAAATATGAACAAAGAAGCCTGTGAAAATAAATCTGCACCAGGTTAGATTTTTGCTCATTTTTTGCATGAAAGATCAAAAGGATAAACAATACAGATTTATTTTCACAGCCGCCTTTGATCATATTTACCAACGGTGCCAATAATTCTGACGACACATGTATGAGTGTGTACAGATGTAGCCTCCATTGTGTGGACCAAATGGCCTCACAAGGATAATAAAACCTGAGATCACCTAAATTCTGGGGACCGGCCCACGGTCCCCATGAGGGAAATGAATTAATAAAAATATACTCAATGATGCTTTTTGGTTTTGGGGTATGGTTAGGGGATAGAAAATACCATTATGTCAGCATAAAAACAACAGAAGTCTATAGCAAGTCTAGAATAAAGACCAAAACAAACATGCGTGTATGCATAACCCTGATAAACCCTACATTGTGGGGCCCAAATTTCCCCACAAGAATAGTAATACCAGACATTTTTTATTTTGTGGGGGCATTTTTTGGTTACCATGAGAAAAAACAGCTTATAAATCATACTAAATTATGTTGTTTTTGTTTTTGTTGTTAACCAAGTTAATATTTTGTAGATTCTACTTAACAGGTCTATGCGATTGCTATATCTAATGTCACTCCACAATCTACTCAGACAAATACAAAATATTACTGAAATCAATAACCTAACATTCCCCTAGTCATATGTCAGATGGCGATGCTACCTCTCCAGCACTGTGGTCCTCTGTTATGGCTTGAGCTTTTCTAATTCTGTTTCTGCACTGCTGGCCTCTCTCTGATCAGATCTAATCCATCTCTGCTGCTCACTTAGACAGAAAGGGATTTGCCTAGCCTGCTAATGCAGCCTGTGCTCCTTAAAGAGCATCGCCGCAGCCCCTCCCTCTGCAGCTGCTCCTGCATGACGTGTAAAGATTGAAGAGCAATTAAGAGCCACTCTACGAATTACAGATTAACAGGAGAGGAGGTAGATGTGATGCTGACCTACTTCTGTCCCATCTCTGGCTCAGAAAAGCAGGATGAGATTTGATGGCGGACAGCGAGAAGTTTTCTTCCATTTGATGGTCAGTCTGATGTGGTCACGTGATTACTGCACATTTTCTTTTCTCAAAAACCAGAGAGAAAGATACTGTACAGGGCCGTCCACTTTCATGAGATCAAATGATCCAGTGACACATTCAAAACAGTTTATAAGGATAAAATGACTATATTCTTCCCTCAGACCTTAGTTGAGATGGATTAGAAAACAAATGAGGAAACTTTGACTTTTTAAAGCAACGGTCCAATTTTGCTCTACATCTTGTGGTCTGGATACAATGTTAATCCTGTAAACCTCCACAAGTGTTGTGATAGTGAAATGAACTAACCTGAACTTAGTGTGTTGAAGTGCAGGCCTGACCTCGGGTCATCAGGGAGGGATTATGTTGTTGTAATCTGTCACTCTCATTGAAGATGAATCTAAGTTATTACAATGATTTTTTAATCTCTCAGGAAATCAAAAACACTCACTGGATGCTCTTTAATATTATGTAACAGGGATTATTATTAGAAAAAAAACACATGTGGGATGTACGTTGATATGCTGGTGACATATGAACACATGTCTGGTTGCGGGTTCTAGTTGAATGTACAAAAATAGTTTTTAACTCCTGTTTTGACAGGTAGACAAGTTGGGCTGGCATTAGTTAACATAGACAAGAGACAGACACAGTCCCTGTAATCAGTGCACCGGCTGTTACTTTGTCTCAATTTGTTTTGTAGGCTTTTTTCTTACGATGATTAATAGGCTATGCCAAATCAATAGAATAATTTAGACTGTCATTGACAACACTCATTATTTTTTAATGACCTAGTCTATAAATGTTATTAGTAGCGTTTTTAAGTATACAGTATATATTTTTTTTGAAATGGTATTGTTTTGTGGTGCGTTCCAGACGAGTCTGAGTGACTCATTTCAGCTGGATTGGATTTGATAAGTGTCATATGCAAACTTACTTATGTGCAAACAGGTAATATAATATTTTGAATAGCTTTTATCCAGCTGAAATATGAAAACGTATTGGTAAGTGTTATATGCAAACTTACTTATTCAAACTGGTAATATAATATTTTGAATTGCTTTTATTTTTACATTTTCAGATTTCATTTTAATTTGAGTAATTTTGTTATGTGCTTATAGTATTGTGCCATTATTGTATTGTATTACAGTTTTAGTATTTTTAGTACTTCAACTTTCTATTTAACATTTATATTAAATAGAATACAGCATTATTTCAAATAACGAACACCTTTTTAATAGTTTTAGTTAACAATAACAACACTCTTTACTGGCTGGGACATTGAGAAGATCAGGCTTAAATAACAAATGCAGTGAAAATTCACAAATAAATGAATGAATACAGACCTACTACAGAGCTCAGCATCTTCCTTGCATCCGGTCCCTGTGTTTCAGACCCCACGGATGTGTATGACACCTCATCATGTTGTTATCCTGGAGGGATGAAAACTGCTGACCTGTACTTCCAGAAGGAGACAGAGGGACTATTTTGGCTCAGCTCTGTTCTTCAGCTGCTGTTGATACAGAAACCAAGGCATTCACACAAACCATACCAAAAGCACCACTTAATACTTTACAGTGTGTTCATAATTATAAGGTAAATTGATATTCTGATCAAATTATTTTTCCAAACACATTTTATCAATCCCAAACCACATCAATCTTAACTACTATTAATTTTGTATGTAATCATTTATAAGTGATATATTGTTAACCAGTGCTGGAAGTGAAAAAAGCCTTATATTCTGAGGTGCATAATTATTAACCCCTTGCTGTTCTTGAACCATTTGGAGTATATGCATGGTTTTGGTCTCTTTTGAAAGGTATGTGTACCACGGGCGGTACAGTGGAACGCTAATAGGTTAAGCAGGTTTTCTTTTACAGGTAAAATGGGCCAAAAACACTGAAAAGTCAAAAATTATTAAATGCCCATGAGACGGATGCAATAATGAAAATGGTGGCACATTAGAGACTAAAGGGTTCCTAATGGTTTCACCTCTAATTCTTCACCTTAATTCTTAAAAGTCTTTTGCAGTTAAAATATTTTCTTCTCAACCTGTTTTTTGTGACACTGCTGCCCCATTGAGCATTTCTTGTCCAATGGTCACACCTTAATTTTGCTCATTGCATAGTATTGCAGCCTTCTCGTGGGTATTTAATAATTGTTAATTTTTCAGTGTGTTAAATCTTTTTTATTTTTGGCCTATTTTACCTGTAAAAGAAAACCTGCTTAATAGTAATTATGCACATCTGAATACAGGGCATTTTTCACTCCCAGCCCTCTTTAACATTTATGTATCACTTATGAATGATGAATTAAGATTGTGGTTTGGAATTTGTAAAATGTGCTTAGAAAAAAAAAATGATCAGGATATCAACTAGCACTGAATTTTGCACTGAATCACATAAAAATCAAATTCACGTATCAAGATAAAAAAAACTTTGGTGCTCAACCAAAGGGCTGAGGCCCACTAGGGAGCCTCATAATAACTTAAAATAAGACAAAACAAGCATTAAAAATATCAAAATCAACATATTTCTTAATTTATTTAACCCCCTTAACTTAACCCTTAAATTTTTCTAGATATGCAAAGCTCTAAAAATTGTATTGGGTAAAAATTCTAAGTAAAAATATTGTTAAATATCCTTATCTGCCATCCTTATCTACTAAATCACACAAGAAAAAAAAGAAAACCAAATTGGAGAGGTTTTGGGGCCTTTAAACTGTTGTGGACAGTAGGAGGCCTTGGCGTCAACAAGGAAAGATAGCAATAATAAATCTGTTTCAATCAAGGTTGTCATTCATAAATTTGCTATATGTCATTCTGAGCTGTCTTAGATTTGTCCTATCATCTGTCAGGTTGTTTTTAATCTGCACTTGATCATTCTCTCAAACAGAACAGAACTCATATCCACTTCACAATCCATTTTGAAAAGAAACAACAATGCATCTCCTGCACTGTTGTAAAGAATTGCTGAGGTCTTACATGCACTATAAGGTTTCCAACATTGTGCTTCACAGTTTGACTACTTTTACTGACTGCCGTACACAACTGCAGAAAGCAGTTTTGTAACATATGCCACAATATGTCAATGTTCAGTGATATTATAGCGTTGTGCTGTTGTAACGCTGCACAGTTGAGTTATAGCACAAAAACAACATGCCATCACAATGTAATGGGATGCTAAATATGGCAATAAAGGTTAAGGAGCTATGTGAACAACAGTTTAACAGTTACATACACTATATTGCCAAAAGTATTGGGACACCCCTCCAAATCATTGAATTCAGCTGTTTCAATCACTTCCATGTCCACAGGTGTATAAAATCAAGCACCTAGGCATACAGGCTGCTTCTACAAACATTTGTGAAAGAATGGGTCGCTCTCAGGAGCTCAGTGAATTCAAGCGTGGTACCGTGATAGGTTGCCACCTGTGCAATAAGTCCATTCGTGAAATTTTCTCACTACTAAATATTCCACGGTCAACTGTCAGTGGTTTCATAACAAAGTGTAAGCAATTGAGAACAACAGCAACTCAGCCACGGAGTGGTAGGCCTCGTAAAATCACAGAGCGGGGTCAGCGCATGCTGAGGCGCACAGTGCGCAGAAGTCGCCAACTTTCTGCAGAGTCAATAGCTACAGACCTCCAAACTTCGTGTGGCCTTCAGATTAGCTCAAGAACAGTGCGTAGAGAGCTTCGTGGAATGGGTTTCCATGGCCGAGCAGCTGCATCCAAGCCTTACATCACCAAGTGCAATGCAAAGCGTTGGATGCAGTGGTGTAAAGCACGGCGCCACTGGACTCTAGAGCAGTGGAGACGTGTTCTCTGGAGTGACCAATCACGCTTCTCTGTCTGGCAATCCGATGGACGAGTCTGGGTTTGGTGGTTGCCAGGAGAACGGTACTTGCCTGACTGCATTGTGCCAAGTGTAAAGTTTGGTGGAGGGGGGATTGACTGGCCTGCACAGAGTCCTGACCTCAACCCGATAGAACACCTTTGGGATGAATTAGAGCAGAGACTGCGAGCCAGGCCTTCTCGCCAACATCACTGCCTGACCTCACAAATGCGCTTCTAGAAGAATGGTCAAAAATTCCCGTAAACACACTCCTAAACCTTGTGGAAAGCCTTCCCAGAAGAGTTGAAGCTGTAATAGCTGCAAAGGGTGGGCCAACTCCATATTAAACCCTACAGATTAAGAATGGGATGTCATTAAAGTTCATGTGCACGTAAAGGCAGGCGTCCCAAAACTTTTGGCAATATAGTGCAGTTGAACCCAATGTTTAACTCTGAAAAAAAGCCTACTGGAATTTTATGTAAAAGTACATTCTTTAAGATGGCAAAAATGCCTCATTCTCTGTCAGATATATAAGTTACTTAAATAACAAAAAGCAGAACAACAGAAAGGCATTGAAACATTTAATGATTTTGGAAAGGTCTTTAATTTGTACTGAATAAACATTATACTTAAATGAATGGTGTAAACAGATGTCTCCTTAGAAAAGGCTTTGTATTTAATTTTGGGACAGAATATATGCATAATAATTAAAAATAAATAAATATATATAATGTTTGTAAAAAATTATAAGCTTGTTGTTGAGTGGTGGCAAATTACTTAGAGGAACAGATGGATAAGCTGCCGACAGAGAATTACAATGCAGGTTAAATTGATTAGCTTTATTTTGAATAGAGATGAAGATTAGACACTACAACAGTCAGACAGATGGATGGATGTCTTTGTGGAAATATCGCTTTGGTCACGCTTATAATTTTGGAATATGTTCAGGAATTGATTGGTTTTCAGTAGAACAAATTTATTATTAATAGATGATTTATTCAGACTCTACCTCTTTGTAATGGTTTATTGACTTATGGCCTATTTATGTAAAATGTTAAAAAATAATTTGTGTTCTCTCACACAAATGCTTTGTGCATGTGTGCATGAGCATGTATAATGTGATATTTGGTTGTACAGTTATTTGATAATGAGAATGACTGACTGCTAGTTGCTAGGTTACTGTTCCATTCTGTAATTGGCCACTTTGATTGAAATTCCATTAAAAACAAAAGAAGCCCTTGCTGCCTCCCAATATTTTGTTTGGGATTGTGCTGATTTGCGGGGAATAAAACGGATCATAAAACAGACTGTTTCTCCCTTGTCTTATTCTGTTTTTTTCTATCTTTCAAATAAGCAGGGTTACAAGAGCATGCCATGTAGTCCTACCTTGATGTGCCTCGTGATTTGGATTTCACTGAATTCTTACTGTGACACTGTGGCAATGCAAAAACATACATTGTCAAATTAATCTTTAAAGTGCAGAATTACTATGCAAGTAGTGCAGGCAAATTCTGATGCCTCCATTGTAATGAAGAATTGGTAAAAACATAAAACTGGCTATAAAAACTGCAAACACAGTGATTTAGCTGTTGTGATTTGGTGTCTATAAGGTCTGGCTAGGGCGGTCAGGTTAGTCCTTTTTGCCATCAAAGTAAACAAAGTTTTGTCTCCCTCTAGTGGTACTTTGCAATTTTATTTCATTTGGAAGTTTTATCTACTGTAGGTAAAACCATAAAACAATGGTGAAAACAAGCCATTAAACCATCTATTCTAGGACGATTAAACGCGCTAAAATCCATTTGAAACCATAGCCTTTCCTCAATTTATTCTTAAAATTTAATGCTATTTTTGACCATATCTGACATAGTAACATTATTTTTTTACATGCTTATTCACATTGAGTGGTAAGCCATTTTGTTTGAAAATTAAAGAAAAAAACTGTAAAAAGAAATAGTACTTTGATATACAAATAAGATCGCTTCGCCTTTAATGTAAGGAAATGCACATGCGCATAGAAGGGTGCGTCTATTTTGCGTCACTTACTTTACATTAATATTAATATTCCCTTTATATAAATTTTACTTATTTGTGTAAGATGTAATGAATTAAAAAACATCATGGGTTAATATAAAGTAAATAACTGTGCGAAATTGAACTGGATTGAAGTCGACACTTTTCCCGGGAAGCAGTTCTTTATTTGATTCATTCACCATTCATTTTAGTGATGCGAGGTCCGAATAAAAGAACCGGTTCAAAAATGATTCAGTGGTGCTTTTACGCACTGATTTACGTAAATAGATCAGTGCTTTTACGTCAATTTCAAGTTCAGTTTGTTTCACGCCCTATTTAGTTAATAAAAGCATACATTTATATTATGCTTTATACATATATTTAGAAACTAAACATAATTATATAATATTTACATTAAACAATACTGACATTTCTATTAATTGGCTATTAAAGTAACCTAAGCGAACATAACCTAACCTACATTTCGCCCTTTCAGTAAAATCCTAGGTTCACTTCAAAAACATCGATTTTCTGATCATTAAAAAATACCACTCAGTCCGTCTGAGTCCTACACATCAACGAATTGTTCAGTCCGGATTTGTGAACCGGTTCAATTACTTCATTAAAAAGATCCGAATCAAATAAACGATTCGTTCACGAAACAGACAACTTCCGGTCAGCTGATAGTGAATCATCGGTGTTTGCAAACAGAACTACTGTGGCTTCATGCCTGCACCGTCCAGTGACACCACACACCGCCGCGGTCATGGGAGAAAATGATGGAAGCGAAATAATCGAGCACCACGATGACGAGGAGATGGAGAAGAGACGGACGCCGAGGAATCACTCCCATTCCTTTCTGGAAAGCGTCTCGTCGTCGGAGAGGGACGGACACAGCAGCACGCAGTCCTCACACCGCCTGCTCGCCTACAGTGATGCGCTCATCTCTATCATCGCCACTGTAATGGTGAGGAAAACCTCACAGTGAGCCTTTAGACAGAAAGGGTGGGACTTGAATTTGCTGTCTCGATTGCACATTTAAACTGATAGATGACAGATCGTTAATGACAAACCGCTGTCATTTTCCATAAATCACCTGTTCTCTGGGATCCCTTTAAAATCCCTTGGTTTATGAGAACGTCCTAAACGTGTCATGAATTTTTGTGTTCACAGATACTGCCTGTTGCACATACAAAATTTCAGGATAATGAGGTAAAACTACATGTCATAATATAGCCTTACAGTGACAGTTAACCCCAAAATGAAAATACAGTAATCATTCACAAACCCTCATGTTGATCTAAAATGACTTTCTTTCTTTTGTGGAACATCAAAAAATAAAAATGTGTCTTGTACATATGTGCTCCAGAGAGGTAAGAAAGTCATATGGGTTTAGATCAACATGAGGGCGTATAAATCATTTTAGGGTGAACCGTTCCTTTAAGACAAAATACAAATGAAAAACATTTTGTTGTATGTTTATCTTCTAACTGATATGATCTTTCTGTAATCAGGAACTGAAACAGAGTATTCAAGCTTTGCTCACCACCAAGGTTGCTGTCTACTTGATGACTTTTTTGATTGTCACTGTTGCTTGGGCTGCACATATCCGGTGAGAACATTCAAGCGTTACAGTCTGTCAAGTAATAACTTCATATAACTGCTCCTTTTATTCATTTGCATAGAAAACTCATTTAAGTATTTGTCTTCAGGTTGTTTCAAGTCATTGAACGCATTGATGACAATCTTGCACTGCTTAACTTGGTGAGAACACCAACAAAAGCATTGCCTAAACTTTACGAGAATAATGAATGTAAAGTAACTGAATATTCATTTTTAAAGTGTGTAATGACTTTTCAACATCTCATTTCTATTCTATTTCAGGCATGTATGATGCTTATAACCTTTCTACCATACACAGTGAGTCATTACACTCATGTTTGAAAGATTGCTTAGTTCAGCACAATTAGACGATGTTGAACTTCTGTTTTGCCTTCTTCTATGTTTTTAAGGGAAATAAAGTGATCTCTCTGCCTGTTCATTATTGTTTTTAATGTTTACTTTATTCATTATCTTCTCATAGTTCTCTCTCATGGCAACATTCCCTAATTATATTCTTGGCATCCTCCTCTTCTGTGCTTGTGTCATGGTGATCGGTTTAATTCAGGTAAGAATGTTTGCATGTGCTGAACAACATAACCAGCATAAGATGCTTTGAGATAACGCCATCTCCATGATGTTTTTGTGTGTGTGTCCATAGTGCTTGATTGTCTTGTATGGATTCAGCCGTCCTTTCCTCCTCAATGACCAGATCCAAATGTCTGAGAATCAGGCTTATTACAAGCAGCACATCCTCAAAGTCATCGTGAAGGTTCCTATCATGTGCCTGTTTGCCAGCATTTTTTCAGTCATCTTCTTCCAATTGGTACGTGAATTTACCCTAAACTGTATATTAGTACGATCTAAGGCAGCAAGTCTTTTTAGAGATAACAAATACATTTTACTTATAATAAATAAACATATATATATATATATATATTTTAATGTGTCTCTTATGCTCACCAAGCCTGCATTTATTTGATAAAAAATACAGAAAAAAACTAATTAATAACAAATTAATATTGTGAAATATTATTTAAAATAATGGTTTCTATTTTAATATACTTCAAAATATAATTTATTTCTGTGATGCAAAGCTGAATTTTCAGCATCATTACTCCAGTCTTCAGTGTCACATGATCATTCAGAAATCATTCTAATATGCTGATTTATCATCAATGTTGGAAACATTTGTGCTGCTTAATATTTTTTTTTTTATAACGTGTGATACATTTGTCAGGATTCTTTGATGAATTAAAAAGTTAAAAAAGAACAGTATTTATTATTTAAAATAGAAATCTCTTGTAACAATATGAACTACCGTTCAAAAGTTTTGGGTCAGTAGTTTTTTTTTTCTTTTTCTTTCTTTCTTTGAAAGAAATTAATACTTTTATTCAGCAAGGATGTTTTAGTAAAGACTTACATTGTTAGAAAATATTCCTAATATGAATAAACTTTTTATTCATCATTGAATCCTGAAAAAAGTATCACAGGTTCCAAAAAAATATTAAGCAGCACAACTGTTTTCAACATTGATAATAACTGAGTATCAAATCAGCATATTAAAATGATTTCTGAAGGATCATGTGACACTGAAGACTGAAGAGTAATGGCTGATAAAAATTCAGCTTTGCATCAAAGATATATATATATAATGTGTATATATATATGTATATAAAAATGTGTTACTTTTTTTTTTTTTTTAACCTTATATCAATTTATAAATAGACTGTTTAATTATTTTTATTTATATATTTTTCCCTTGGTAGTCCTACGTCATTTTGGCTATTGTCATATTCCTGCCCTACATCTCTGGGTGTTTAAAATGGATCCGGAATAAAGCCATCGGTGGTGAGAGCAACATGTCACAACACTTCACTCTCTCATACTTACATGGGATAAGTGTTTTGTCATTGTTTTCGTACATACTACTGTTCAAACGTTTGGGGGCGATTCAGTGTTTGTTTTTTGTTTTTTTGAAAGAAGTAAAGGCTGCATTCATTTGAAAAATACAGTAAAAACGGTAGTATTGTGAAATATTATTACAATTTAAAATACCTTTTTTCTATATTTACACATTTTAAGATGTAACTCTTGCCTGTGATGTTAAAGCTGAATTTTCAGCAACATTACTCCAGTCTTCAGTGTCACATGATCCTTCAGAAATCATTCTAATTTGCTGATTTGCTGCTCAAGAGGCATTTCTTATTATTATTATCATTAGTCTTAAAAACAGCTGTGCTACTTAATATTTATGTTTAATATACTTTAAGGATTCTTTGATATACAGAAATGTGCAATAGAAATCTTTTGTAACATTATAAATGTCTACTGTAACTTTTGGTCAATATAATGCATTCTAAATAAAATTATTAATTTCTTTTAAAAACATCTCTCTGATCCCAAACCTTTGAACAGTAATGTAATTTGTAATCTGCATTATTTCACTTTCTCAATAAACTCAGGTCAGGTGGAAGACAGTCCAGATTCAGTGCTCTTCTACACCTATCAGCCCAATGAACCTTTGAGTAAAGAGCGAGTGGAGGCGTTCAGCGATGGGGTGTACGCAATCGTAGCTACGCTGCTCATCTTAGACATTTGGTTTGTATTTACTATCCTCCAAAGGAAATAAGACAGTTTACTATGTAGTCAGCAGCACTGATTTTGTCATTGCTCCATTGGACAGTCTACTAGTTGTGTGACAGCATCAAATGAAGTTGCACTGTGCTGCTCTTTGACACATGATTTTAAACATAAGCTTTGTTAATGTCAAAAGTAGATTTGAGAGCTTAATAAACTGTTTTCTTACACAGTGAAGACAACGTGCCTGATCCGTCTATGGTGAAAAAGGAGTTCAACAACAGCCTTGTTACTGCGCTCCAGCAGTACGGCCCAGAGTATCTGGCTTACTTCGGTTCCTTCGCCACAGTTGGGCTGCTTTGGTTCGTTCATCACTCTCTCTTCCTGCACGTGATAAAGGCCAATCGCCTCATGGGCCTCTTCAACACGTTCTCCCTAGCCTTCGTGGGTGGCCTGCCACTCGCCTACCAGCTCACGCACGAGTTTCCCAGAGGCTCCCGCAATGAGCTGGAGGCCGTGCAGATCAGCTGCGTCATAATCTTCTTCGCCGGTCTGTTCCAGCTAGCGATATGGGTGGTGGCGCTTTTCACAGAGCGTGAGACGTTGCACCCGTACGTACGCTATGGCGGTCGAGAGCACACCTTTATGCTAGCCAAGCTCTCGCTCTACCCCTGCGTGGCACTCGGGACCTTCTTTCTTACCTGCATCCTGAGCCGCTTCAGCGCGTCCATCTTTCACATGATGGAGATAGGTGTACCGTTCGCTTTTCTTTTACTGAGGCTTCTGGTCCGTGTGGCGCTGGCGCTACTCAGATGGCTCTTCTGTTCTGCAAGGAATGATTTGGACAATGTTCCAGTAGTGGAGGAGGACTCACAGTTGCCTATTATCGATGTAGTGACTTAGCAGTGAACGAAGAAAGAAACACCTTGATGTTTGACCTAAGATCAAGGTTAGGCTAGCTTTCCAGCGCCATTGTTTATAATTAATGCTGCAACTGACAGCTTTGTGCTGTATAAGGCATCCATATCGGTCAGATCTCTCCAGTCATTTAGCATAATAGACAATGGAAATGATTGATGTAGTGTGATAAGCGCTTGGTCTTCATCATGATGAGTCTTCAATGTCGTAGGATGTGGAAGAGATTTTTTTTTTTTTTTTTCTAATTACAGAAATGCACAGAGGTTTTTAAGCATCTTACAGTTTTTATTAGCATGCTAAAACATTGTCTTTGTTTTTATGTTCATATTTTAATGTGAGGTTTTCACTTAATTCAAACAGTAAGAACTACAAAAAGAACTACAGAGATTTTAAGACCAGGATATGTTATGTTGGTTTTAGTTACTACTATAGTTTTATTACTATCATTTTTTAATTAGTTAATTATTTTGACTTTTGTACTGAGCTTCTTGCGATGTAAATACGATCACATATAAAGAGCTGGAGTTGGGAGGAGAGTAGATTTGCAGCCTGTAGGATTGTGTTGTTTTTTTTAGGTTTTGTGGTTTAATGGTGGCTTCCTATTCTGATGGAGCTGTGATTCAGGTCTCGGCTGCTTCTGGTGGCAGAAATCCTTCATATAGCTGCATAAACGTCCAAAACGTCATGCATTAGGTTGAGTTGAATGCTCTGTCAATGTTTTGTAATGCTCTAAATCTGTTCATTTCATGTGACAATGAAACCAGTGATGCACCTTAGACAAAATAATGTTGCACTTTAAAGGCTGATCTGGATGGAGCATGTAGAGATCATGAAAATCAAGATGCATAAGCCATTATAAGATGTTTTGATTGTTTTTTGTTTGTGGTGTTTGAGATTTACTTTTTGTTTGTATTTTATATAAATGTTATTACCATACTGACTGCAAGATGTTATATGTAAAATGCACTTGTCGAACATATTAATTGCCATTTTCATTGTTGTTGTTGTTGATGACTAACAGTCTGTAAGCAGTCTGCTTTGGTTTTTTGTTTTTTTGAATCAGCTGTCAGTTAAAATGTTACTGTTTAACAACAAACAAAGATGTAATTTTGAGAATAAACTCTCAATTGCTGCTTGCAGAAATACTTTACTCTTGGTGGAAACTGAAATCATGTAATAAATGTGACCACAGTGAGAGTAGGTCAAAAGTGAAGTTTATTCACCAAGTGTAGCATTTCATTATTAATAATAACAACATATAATAATAATAATTCTTACTTTTTCCCAGTATTGCCCATAATTTGTTACTTTGTCTTTTGGTAAATATCTACTTAAAATAAAACTTAGATTTATATTTAAAAAAAAAAAAATCAAACAGACATAAATAATGGTTCCCATTTTTTAAAAACAATGAATAACACAAACCGTGATAAGTAATTTTAAACCCATTTTCTTCTAAACTGAACAGTATAAGCTTGCACAATATTATATATCGGGTAACATAACTTAAATTGTGCAGCAGCTCTCAAAAAAAAAAAAAAAAAACTACATTTCTAATACAATTGTGACATCCACAAAATAAGCTATAGCCACCTGGAGATGCATTCTCTTTTTGGTCTGATAGGATTCAAATTTCTACAAACAAGATTTTCACATGACTGCAAATTGTCTACAGGACAGCAGACGTGAGAAGGAAAGAAACATGTAAACCTATTGCAGACAGGAATGAATAAGGTAAGGGGTCACAATCACTATTTTTTTTTTTTTTTTTAGGTTTTACAATACACACAACTGGTCCAAAACTACTATACTGAGTCCCCGATGTGCAATTAGGGTTATGGGAAAAAAAGTTAAAACCTGAATAAGAACTGAAAACCTGAAAAAGGTAAACTTTATTATTAATTTTGTTCATTTAAGGGTCTTTAATTACCATAAATACCTAATTTATTCAATTGGTTTATTAATCTGTTGCAGGATATTATTGCTATTATTGTAGCATTTGACAATGTTAGTTGTGTGATATTTCTTTAGTTTTGTTTTTCACAGCAAAATTGACAGTGCTTTGGTACACATTTGTTTGGTAAAGAATTCACCAAATTAACACGAAAATTCAGGATTTTAAAAAACAAGAGCAGCTAAAAACAATATCGCAGGGAAGATATTGTAAAAACAAAATAAAAAAAATAAAAAGCATATAAACAATTTAACAGTTTTCTGTGAATCTAAACACGTTTACATTTTTTCAAATATTGGATATCTGCTCAAAGCACCAGTGCCTTTTGATATTAAAAGCTAAATTGAAAACAGTTCAAAGTGAATCTTTCGACTCGTGAAGATACAGTGCAACTTATAAACAAATGGTCACATAGGGGAACAGCAAATCCCCTTCTCTAAAAGGCTGTTTCTCCCCCAAAAACAACCGGCTCAAATTATTCTTCACCCATAGAGAAGTTTAGTCATGCTGTATTTAAGAAAATAAGACAAGTCGAGGTCTTCTTGCATATCATTTTCATAACTTACTATAATATAGAATATGTTAAGCCTTATATATTATTTTAATAAATGTTTAATCTCTCTCTATTTTTGATCTAGTATATCATATCTATGTACAATAATACATATGATGATATGTACACACGCAAGTGAGTTATTCTAGCGCTCACACAAACACACTCAGTAATGTGGAATGGAAAAAGCAGTAACAGTAGGACTTACGGACATGCTTCGGTTTTAGACTCCGTTTTCTAATGCTTTGAGTTCAGGACCCCTGTTATAAATTAAGCTCACATTTCAATGTTAACCATGAGAACGATGGCATCTCGAAAACCTAAAGTCACCACCATGAGTTATTGCATTCGCAAAGCAAATCATACGCTCATATCAGGCCACAGTCACTATCAAAAACAGTACAATGATGTCGCTCTGCTGAAGCGCCTTTCTTGTAGTGCTATACATTCACTTACCATGTGCTTGAATCTTTTGTTTTGCATGTTTGTTGATCGGAAGACCTCTGATGTTGATTTCCCAAACAGTGAATCTGGTTAGGAGAACAATGTCACCCTCTTGTGGTTATTTTCCTCCTGCATTTGTTAAGTCTCTAATGGGTTAAAAGTGAGAGTTTGGTTTGCAGCAGGCGTCACGCTCTCGTATTGTACGGGAGCTCCTGCGGTCGGTTGGGAGTGTGCTCGTGTGATCACAGTCATGGGTGA
Organism: Ctenopharyngodon idella; assembly: GCF_019924925.1. Taxonomy (NCBI): domain Eukaryota; kingdom Metazoa; phylum Chordata; class Actinopteri; order Cypriniformes; family Xenocyprididae; genus Ctenopharyngodon; species Ctenopharyngodon idella. The sequence goes on along the minus strand of NC_067224.1, from coordinate 21,115,027 downwards.
ATGGTTACAGAGTTCAACAGGACATGAACTGTTTTTGTCTGCTATGGTGGAGTTGTCCGTCATTGGGCTTCCTCCACAGCAGGGGGCAGCATGCCCCTTTCTCGCAAGTGATTGCGCAGTGTATTGAAGATGCTGAGTTGCTGTTCTGGTTGCAGGACGAGCAATTGCTGTAAGACCTTACTGGGGTTCGGCCCCCTGGGGAAGAGAAAAACGATCATCAAAACAGTGTCAGACATGCTTCATCACAGGATTTTTAATTGCTTGTGTCACTTAAATCAGGAAGGATCAGACTATCATTGCTTGATTAAACCCATGTATTATGTTGAAGGTAATTATAAAAGTAACAGCCCACTGATGAATAAATCTATTTTATTTGTTGGCTAAAGCCAATGTTTACACACATTTGGCACTTGGTCTGTTAATTCTGGATCCTGTGTTTAATTCAAATGTGTTTAATTCAATTATTTTATTGTCATACTTCCAGTTTAATTTGTTTTATGGATTTGTAAAGGTAATATTCTTTCAAAAGCACCAAATATGTTAAGAGATCACCTGACTTCCTCACCTGATAAAACTTGCTATGTAAACATGAACGAACGTCGCCATCAGATACTGACAGTCAAAACGATCCATTATTCCACCATGACCAGGAATGGTGTCCGCAAAGTCCTACAAAATAAAAAAGCACAAGCTCACAGTGTAACGGTCACTCAAAGTAGGTAAAGACTGTGTAAAGACAAAAATTCAAAGGTTTATGTGTGACTTCTGCTGGATGTGAACTAACTTTGATCTTAAAAGCTCGTTTGAAGCCACTGGCAAAGAATCCACCAAATGGTCCGATCAGAGAGGCGAAAGTAGAGAGTGCAATACTGTGGATCTGAAATGGGTAAAGGTTCACCGTTTTCTGCAGACACAAGAAAGAAGCAGATCATCAGCCAATACAACATAATCATTTAGTAACATTCATGTTTTTTTATCATTTCAAAGAATTCAGAAATAAAACAACCCCTCCTAATAATTATGATAGTTCACCCAAAAACGAACATTTTGTCATCATTTACTCACCCTCATGTTGTTCCAAACCTATATGAGTTTCTTTCTTCAGTTGAACACAAAAGAAGATACACTGTATTGCCAAAAGTATTGGGACACCCCTCCAAATCATTGAATTCAGGCATTCCAATCACTTCCATGGCCACAGGTGTATAAAATCAAGCACCTAGGCATACAGACTGCTTCTACAAACATTTGTGAAAGAATGGGTTGCTCTCAGGAGCTCAGTGAATTCAAGCGTGGTACCGTGATGTGCAATAAGTCCATTTGTGAAATTTTCTGACTACTAAATATTCCACGGTCAACTGTCAGTGGTTTCATTACAAAGTGTAAGCAATTGGGAACAACAGCAACTCAGCCACAGAGTGGTAGGCCACGTAAAATCACAGTGCGGGGTCAGCGCATGCTGAGGCGCACAGTGCACAGAAGTCGCCAACTTTCTGCAGAGTCAATAGCTACAGACCTCCAAACTTCGTGTGGCCTTCAGATTAGCTCAAGAACAGTGCGTAGAGAGTTTCATGGAGTGGGTTTCCATGGCCGAGCAGCTGCATCCAAGCCTTACATCAAGTGCAATGCAAAGCGTCGGATGCAGTGGTGTAAAGCACGGCGCCACTGGACTCTAGAGCAGTGGAGATGTGTTCTCCGGAGTGACGAATCACGCTCTCTGTCTGGCAATCCGATGGATGAGTCTGGGTTTGCCAGTTGCCAAGAGAACGGTACTTGCCTGACTGCATTGTGCCAAGTGTAAAGTTTGGTGGAGGGGGGATTATGGTGTGGGGTTGTTTTTCAGGGGTTGGTTGGCCCCTTAGTTCCAGTGAAAGGAACTCTTAATGCTTCGGCATACCAAGACAATTTAGGCAATTTCATGCTCCCAACTTTGTGGGAACAGTTTGGGGATGGCCCCTACCTGTTCCAACATGACTGCGCACCAGTGCACAAAGGAAGGTCCATAAAGACATGGATGAGCGAGTTTGGTGTGGAGGAACTTGACTGGCCTGCACAGAGTCCTGACCTCAACCTGATAGAACACCTTTGGGATGAATTAGAGCAGAGACTGCGAGCCAGGCCTTCTCGCAAACATCACTGCCTGACCTCACAAATGCGCTTCTAGAAGAATGGTCAAAAATTCCCATAAACACACTCCTAAACCTTGCGGAAAGCCTTCCCAGAAAAGTTGAGGCTGTTATAGCTGCAAAGGGTGGGCCAACTCCATATTAAACCCTACGGATTACTTTTGGCAATATAGTGTGTATTTTAAAGAATGTTGGTAACCAGACAGTTGACAGCACCCATTGACTTCCACAGTATTTTTTTTTTTTTCCCCTACTATGGAAGACACTGTCTGGTTACCCAGATTCTTTAAAATATCTTCTTTTGTGTTCAACAGAAGAAAGAAACCCATACAGATTTGAAACCACTTTGAGGGTGAGTAAGTAATGACAATTTTCATTTTTGGCTGAAATATCCCTTTAAGCAGAGCTTTATTAACAGTTATAGTATGAAGTTTTGCCCTGTCCAGTACTCACCCATCTAACTGCATTCTGTACCACTACAGGAAGTGTGTATTCCTGCATCATGAACAGATTTGAGGGCTCACACTCTACTGCAAAGCGGTTTGTCTCGCTATTGTATTCCACTGGACAAACAAAGTACTGGTACTGGGACAGCAGGTATGCAAACTGGAAAAAGGGGAAGACATCAAGGTTTTAGTTGTCATATCATGAGGGTTATGTGTTGGTATGACAGTTGTTGGTGTTGTTTACAAGTCTAATGGTGACTTACAAAGAAACTGAAGACCACTGTTGCAAAGAATCCCCCAATGAAACCTTCCCAGGTCTTCTTTGGGGAGAGCTGACAGAGTGCAAAAAGGTTTGAGACAAGATTATTCATATTGAAATCATGGAAATTGTACTTGTCATTTTAGAAAATTAAGGGACAAAAACATCTACCATGTAAATATCACAGGTTCACCTTAATCAGTGGCGTTCTTCCAAAAAAGAAACCAAACAGGTAGGCCATGATGTCATTACAGATCACAATAGAGATGGGAACAATAAACCTAGAGAACAAATTATAGTTTCATTTTACAAACACTTACTGTGGGAGAGAAGATACTATGCAGTGAACAACAAAGTATAAAGAAACAAGGGAGAGAAGAAGGTTCAAATTTATTTAATTTACTTTTTTTAGAGAACTATTGATAAAGTTAACTAAAACATGAACAATTATGAACAGAAATGAGTACTTCTGCTCTCCCTTGAGCGGCCAGATATGTTATCATGTGGAACATCAGGAAACACAGGAATGCAGCTTGAGAAACTGAAGTAGGAATGAGGTGAAACCTCAGACAGGTCTGTCAGGTCAGGTGGGCTTACCAGATCATTCCCTCAAACAGGTTCTGAATAACCAGATGTGACTGAGTCACCACAATCAACAAGGTCACATGGGTCCAAGCAAACTGAAATGCCAAGCACAAACAAACACACACACAATGGCCACCCACATACAGACACACACACACAAACTCAGAGTGAACGGTTGAAATGTTGTCTATTCACCAAAACAATGATGATATACAGTATAATGCAGCACATATTAAAACAAACACAATCACAACATGATTTAGTAAAATGTTGATAGACAATTTTAATTTTCAAATGTTAATTTAGAAGACTAAGGCTATCAAATAAAACAAACTAAAGTAGAAACAATTGATCTAAGTGCTTGACTACTAATTGTTAAAGCAAACTTGGCTGGAACAAAAAGTATTTTGTTGCTTCCAAGTGTTTCTAGTGGCAATGGAAGATGTTATGGGTGTTACCACACGAAGAAAATGACATTTTGATGACATCAGTAGTTTGAGTGAAGCAAGTCACAGTTTATGCCTATTATTAGAGTTCCTGAACTGCTGTGGCTGGACTCAACCCAGCAGCCCAACACTCAAGTTTGTGGTTAATAAATAGCCAGAAACTTACATCAGAAGTATGTTTGCATGTCCTGAAGAAAGTATCAGTGCTAGCAAGGCAGCAGATGACTAATTAATGTTTTAATGTTTTAGGTAGGCTTAGGTAGACATAATTAATGTGTTAATGTTTTAGGTAGGCTTCAATTTAGACTTGGGGGTTGTCTGTCATGATGCTAAGTGTGCATTTTGTTTTCAGTTGGCTTTACGAGACACCATCTTTAGAGTGCAATAAAAACACCAATCATATTTAATTATGCAAATAAATGCAAGAAAAAAGAAGACAAATTCAGTATGCAAATATTGCAATTGCATCATCACTGCAGTTACATTTTTAACAAAAATAATAATAAAAAATAAAAAGATTCAGCAAAGAGACATTGAACTGATCATATTAACTATAGAGACATTTATAATGTTAAAAAATATTTATATTTCAAATAGGTGTTGTTTTTTGAACAAAGAACATGAAAATATATTAAAAACAGAAAATAGTTGTAACAATATTTCACAACATTACTGATTTTATTGTATTTTTATCAAATAAATGCAGCCTTGGTGAGCGTAAGAGACTTCTTTTTAAAACATTTAAAAAAAATAATAAATAAATTTTTAAAAAAACGTATCAACCCTAAACTTTTGAACAATAGTGTATATAGTTTTTTTTTTTTTTTTTAAATGGGCACCTAATACAAATAAATAAATAAACAAATAAAACATTTGTATAAATTTTGTACGTTAAAGGACATGAAACCCCCTATTTCAGCACCGGATAATAATAAAAGTAATATAAATGCTGCCTTGCACACACTATAAATGTATATCATGCAACAAATAATTGTAACATAATTTGAAATACTTTCACAACACCCAACATATCTGAATATTAACTAACTATACAGAAATATAATTTTAAATGCGATAATATGACATGACATGGGACTACCGAGTATCTAATTGTCCAGCATATGATGTGCACATGACTGTGAATGGAATGGACAGTTTAGTTCTGGCACAGAAATGACTGATACACACCATATAAAACTGCAGGCGGTAATGCTTCTTCACTAAGCTCAGTACAAACATGCAGAAACCTGTAAAAAGCAAATAACATGCAGTTAATTTCCTAAAATACAGGAGAAATTGACAGACAGCAGAGAAGCATTAACAGTTTTTCGTCAGTATAGAGTGATTATAAGTTTAATTTTGTTTTGGAAAGATTCTGTATCACTGTTATGACAGCAGTACACAACATTATGACATATTTTGTTTTCATATTCACAAAATACTAGAACAAACACACTGAGTTATACCTTATACTGTATACTGTGGTTTATATAATTATACTCAAGGCTCTCACTACTATACAGTGATCTTGATGACAACCATTAAAAGGTGTTGGAGAGAATGCCAGGTTTAGTGAAAAAAAATGACTGCAGTGGTGGAGACCTGCAACAGCTGCCAACATGCTGTGCATTTATGGCCATAACAGAGGCAGAGGTACATGCGCCTTTGGTACTAAATATGTACACACATTTACATCTAATTTTGCTGCAGTGACTTTGTCGCAGCCCTAAGCTGGTCCGAACTCATGATTTTTTTTCCTGCAGAGTGATGCTGTCATTAAAACAGAAGGGCACCAAGCCAAATATTAAGACATTCTGAAATTAATGTTCACTTGTCAACTTTTTACTCAAATAGTTGTGGCGCTCAAGGATGTGCTATATTGTGAATATACTGTACACTACCTTTCAAAAGTTTGGCGTCGGTAAGATTTTTGTTCTCTCCAAGGCTGCATTTATTGGATCAAAATACTGTAAAATCAGTGGTATTGTGCAATATTATTACTGTTTAAAATTACTATTTTGTATTTTAATATATTTTAAAATGTAATTCATTCCTGTGATGGCAAAGATCCTTCAGAAATCATTTTAATATGCTAATTTGGTGCTCAAGTAACATTTCTAATTATTATCAATGATGAAAACAGTTGTGCTGCTAAATATTTTTGTGGAATCAGTTTTTTTTTTTTTTTTCAGGATTCCTGGATTAATAGAAAGTTCACAAGAACTTTAATTTATTTAAAATAAAAATCTTTTGTAACATTATAAATGTGTTTATTGTCACTTGATCAATTGAATGTATCCTTGCTGGATTAAAGTATTCATTTATTTAAAAAAAAAAAAAAAAAAAAATTATATATATATATATATAATTACTGACCCCAAACCTTTGAACAATAGCATAGCTGCAGCTCAATAGCTTGCAGCATATTCACATGTTGAAGCATTTGTAAATGTGACCAAGAATCAAGCTCTCATGAAGTCATTTCATAAAAACAATGCTTTGAATATCATTCAGTAAATAATAAATTATACAAAAAAGCTAATTGTGGACTATTGTCTTTTGACCTAGAGTCATAAAAGTCTCTGATAGTTTCCTTGGAGTGTTTTATGCGAGCTCTCGGTTACACTCACCTGCCAAATACAGTGCAAAAGAAATAAACCGATGATAACGCACAAGGAACTGCAAAGGCTCCTCCCTTTGGACGAGTGCGCCGAAATAATCAGCCACTGTCTCTCCATAAAAGAAGTAGTTCACACAAATCAAGAAGTACCTGAAATACAAGGTGCATTTGTGTCAAGATCTGATGATTTGAGTGCAAGACACATATTTGACAGAACCGTGTTGGCTTTTAACAATACATGGCACTTTCTTCTGCTTGGCTGTCGTCTTGTTTTGTTTGGACAAAGCCTGCAGGTGGGGTGTACTTTATGCTAGGTTCCAACATGGAAGTGCACTTTGCTCAAGTCCAGTTAATCACTACTTTATCTATGACAAAAGGTGACTGGTAAAACGTGAGAGTGTGGGTGTGTTTGTTTCTAGTTGAGTGTTTGTACATGAATGTAAAGTACACAAATCAGTGAGAAGGGAGAAAGGTTAGAGAGATAGTGAGAGTTAGGGGGTGAAAGAGAAGCTTTAACCGGTGCCTTATTTGCATTTTACTTACCAGCTAAGAGTCCTGAACCACGGCAGATCATAGGAACGATAAACTCTGTAGCCAATGGTTATAATTTCATGAAAACACTTGATTTGAACACCCATAACCTATAAAAAAGAATTGCAAAAATGTAGGTTAATAAATGTTGTAAGAGTCAAATGTCTTTTTAAAATCATTGTAGTGACTTTTAATTGAAAATATATACATTATGTCAGTTCAGGTGAGGTTATAAATGAGCTAGATGACATCATGTGGCCCAAAAGGGTTTTTGGGAGGGCAGCTAGGATGTTGTGTAAATGCTTGGTCTAGGAACTACAAATGCTGGCTAGCCAGTGGTCAGTGTGTTAGTCATATTAATTGTGGTACACATATGGTTTGTACTCATACTTACCACAAATATAAGCATAATGGGTCCCAAATAGATGATGAGGAAGAAGCCAGTGATCATTGTCATTGACAATATGCCTCTTATCCACCAGTTCTTCCACCTGCCGAGATCGAGATACATTTTTATAAATCATAAAAATCAATTTGAATGAGGAATCAACAGTTGAATCAAAACTACAGAATCAACAGTTTTGTAGGACACCCTTTGAGACGATTTGTATAATAAAAATACATTTATAAGTGCTGGCAAATCCCCACTTTTAAAGGTACAAATAAAAGCCACTAAAATCCAGCCAGGGATAGTTCACCCAAAAAGGATAATTCTGTCATCATTTACTCACCCTAAAGTTGTTCCAAACCTGTATGAGTTTCTTTCTTCTCTTGAACACAATTTTGAAGAGTGTTGGTAACCAGACAGTTGATGGTAGCCATTGATTTCCATTGTAGGAAAAAAATACTATGGAAGTCAATGGCTACCATCAACTGTCTGGTTACCAACATTCTTCAAAATATCTTATTTTGTGTTGAACAGAAGAAAGAAACTCAAAATTTGGAACAACTTAAGGGTGAGTAAATGACGACAGAATTTTCATTTTTGGGTGAACTATCCCTTTAAGCTGTGTAAAATGTTAAACTGATGACCCAGTGGTTTTCCCCACTGTTGAAATGTAGGTGTGTTAAACTGAATGAAATGGCACGAACAGAATGATGTATTGTATAACAAAACAATGATTTCAGTTTTATTTAAGCTTCCACTGTTGATCATTCAAGGTGTATTTTTGATGTTCTGAGATTTCTAAGAACAAAACGAATGGGATCGATTTATGCTGATGGCGCCATAAATGTAATAAATGAGGCTCCATGAGAGATGTGAATTCTTCGTTTTCTGGCCCAGAGTGTAATAAACTGTTTGCAGGTGCCACAACTCACGCATGCCGTTGAAAAGAATGAGAGGAGATTTATCAATGGAGAGGAAGAGAAAGGGGAGGGAGAGGGGAAAAAGTGCAGCATCATCACAAAGTGCAGCCAGGCGCCGGCATTCAGGCATGTCGCCCTGTGTTGGACCAGCGCCTCTGCGGTCTTTTAAAGAGACTGCAGCAAATCCCACCAACAGAGCAGCAGAACTGATGAGGATTAGGAGCATCTTACCCCCCTGACCTACCCCCTAACCTCATCTGCATATCAAATATCACTTGAGTCTGTCTTATTGATCAGAATCAAAGTGAATAACTGAACAATACGATGTGTTGTAAGGTTACGTGTCTGCTGTCAAAGATTAACTGGATACATTTTTACAAGGTACTGATTTTACTGAAAAATCCCTCATGTGTTGAAAGGATTGTTTTTAGAGAATATTAGTGCACTGGTTTCCTATTTTCCCAGGGAAAACAGGTTCAACTAGTTTGTGAGATCTCAGAGACTCATAGTTGCCTGTGTGCATTGTACTGGGGCCTAAACGTACGTACAGGTACATAATGCAGACATAGACTGTTTGGGGAGTTGTTCATGAGCTCAGTGTCATTGGGTACCTAGATGACAAGCCCTCCAGGGCTTTGTTGAGACACTGTGGAGTGTTATCTGTGGAAGGTGGCATGTCTGGTGTTTCCGCTTTGGAGTCGCCCTCCATTTCTCCTTCCCCCTCACCTGGAAAAGCAAGCCTGTCGTCTCCATCTGCCTCCTGCAGAGTGCAAACACACACACAGTTAGAAAAAAAACATAAAGTAGATAATTCATGCACTTACTCCAAGGCAGATAATTATATTTTGCTAAATTATAATTTTGAAGTGTAAATACAATCGGTCAAATTACCTCAAAGTCACCATCACTAAGCTTCCAAAAACTCTTTCAGTCTTTATTTTAAAACCATTTTCCCTGTAATGACGTTTGAGGTCCCTGACAACCTCCGTAGGCCCATTTAACCACTCGTTAGCAATGCTTTTTCAAGTAAAAGCTTAAAAAAAAAACATCACAAGGGGGTATTACTAATGTATTTTATGAAATAGAATAAAACGTGACAATAGCCTGAGCTTGTGTCAACTTAACCATAGACCTTATTACAACATTTAACCAAAAACCCATTGACTTTAAAGGGATAGTTCACCCAAAAATGAAAATTCCGTCATCATTTACTCACCCTCCGGTTGTTCCAAACCGGTATACATTTCTTTGTTCTGTTGAACACAAAGGAAGATATTTTGAAGAATGTGGGAAACTGAACAGTTCTGGGGCACCATTGACTTCCATAGTATTTTTTTTTCCTACTATGGAAGTCAGTGGTGCCCCAAAGTGGCACCATTCAGCAGAACAAAGAAATTTATACAGGTTTGGAACAACTTGAGGGGGAGTAAATGATGACAGAATTTTCATTTTTGGGTGAACTATACCTTTAAGACGATGGAAGTCTAAGTGCTAAATTCTTTCAGGTATCCTACAAAAATAGATCATCCCTCCAGCACTTTATTGCATGTTGCAGTTTCTCCCATTCGTAGCAATATGGGTAAACGGTCTTGAGTATTAAATAGTCTTTGATTGCCTCTTATGTCTTTCTTCAGAATCATTTAAAAACACGTCTCTCTGTATGTCTGCCGAAGGGCTGCAACAACTAAACGATTAAATCGATCATAAATAAATAATAAAAAAAAATAATCTACAACAAATTTTCATCGATCATACAGTCACGTCGCTTTACAGTAGTGAATAACACATTTGTATGGACATAATGCTTATGGAAAAAAATAACGAAACACAGAGTGATCTGCTGTAGGAAATGTACACGACCCAAGATGTCTGAAACATGAGAATGCTATATATTTCTTCATTCTTCACGGTTCAAACGTTTTACCGAGGCTTACCCTGGCGTGCTTTGACAGATGCATCTGCTGTTTAATGCTTTTGGGGCATGTTTTCCTCAGTGCATAACTTACAAATTATGGTTATATCCTTATCTGTAAATGTAAGAAATGTTTTCCAATTTGCGGATCAAATTCTGACTAAAATATACATTTTGCTGAAAATATTTCATGTTAGAGATTAAATGTAGGTTTAAAGTTATATATGTAACAAGTAATCATATTTTTATTCGAGCAGTTACACTATTGTTGGAGTATCATAATATAATTTCTGTGTTCAAATGAGTGAATGTGTGTGTTCCTCATACCTTGTACAAGTTTGTTTATTATCAATTTTAATTTAGTCATTTTAACTTTTGCTCTAAAATGGTAAGCTATCAGTTGTATTTTGGTTTAAAATATTTTAACCATTTTTTGCAAATAATGTATAACATAGCCTACATAGATACTTTCACTATATTTGTTTATTAATAGTTTCAAAATCATTAGTTGAAGCCCTAGTCTCGCGTAAACTGCCACTAAGAAACATGTCCGAAAACAGCAAAAGACTGATTAGTCGACTGATTGTTCAGGTAACCCACCTGTGGTATTGAAAATATGTAGTGTTGCACATCGCTAACACTCACTAGGTGAGAGACCAGCCAGACACTTAGACGAAACAAAAACAAAACACACAAGTCACAATGTCATAAACCAGTAGTCTTTTGCAATCACAATGAAACGCAGCTCTTCATGGAAATCACAGATTTACCAGTCAAAGTAATGAAGAGCGATGGAAGACGGGATATTAGCCAGCATCATTTATGCAAATGCTACACAAATGCCTCTGAGGAAAATCAATCGGGCTTGAGGACATGGCACCTGAGTAGGTGCAGTACATTAGACTGAAGATACCCGTCTGCTCTTCGGAAGGTGAAGAGAGGCTGCTTTCTCATATTTCACTGTTGTCTTGGCTAACACACCACAACTACGAGCTAAAGAACAGAATAAAATATGGCTGGTAACAGTAGCAGAGGAAGCTAATGGATCAAGTGGTGGGGAAAGTACTAAAAGAGGAACTTTGAAAAGTTGAACAAACAGATTGTGGTTATGAAGTGATGAATAAATCATCATGATCACAAGGGCTGGGTTAGCAATATCAATTTTTTGATTTTAATCAATCTTCATTTTGATGAATCATTTTGTTCCGTGTTCTACGTCCGAACACCAGCTCAGTATTGGCCAGCTCCTGTGTCAGCATCACACACACGCGTTGTAGTGCTAATGTAAACAGCGTCGGCCAATACTGAGCCGGCGTTCTGACTTAGAACCCGGAAGCACTGCACTGTGTTTACTACGTCAACTGCGTAGGAGACTGAAATGGAAGAGAAGAAACTGCTGAATAAAGTTGTTATTTTTGTTTGTTTATTGCGCACAAAAAGTATTCTCGTCGCTTCATAACATTAAGGTTGAACCACTGTAGTCACATGGACTATTTTAACGATGTGTCTTCTGCCTTTCTGGGCCTTGAAAGTGGTCGTTGTGTTGCAACGGAGGCCAGAAAGCTCACAGATTTCACCAAAAATATCTTAATTTGTGTTCTGAAGATGAATGGGTTTGGAGCAACATGAAGGTGAGTAATTAATGACAGAATTCTCATTTTTGGGTAAACTAACCCTTTAATGCCCTAATGAAATATAAATTTTGATCATTATTTGCATTAACATTATATTATTTATATTATCAGCCATATTAAATATGACCGTGGCTGATGACACACACTATAATGGCCTAACAACATCCAAAATTTGATTATTTCACTGTATTTTTATGATCTCTTAAACTCTACACAGGTGATAGTATATCAGCTGGTTTATTGCACTTTCTGCCCTTTTGGAACAGGCTTTCTTGGCCATGTGCCTTTGATCCTAATATACATTTACCCACATTATCAGATGTCTTACTAGAAAACAAAACTTTTTTGTTATGGCTTTATGTTGATTCATTTTGCCAAAATTCATCCTGTTATACATAATTGCACCTGGTAACAGATGCAAAATAAGCTATAAAACTTTCAGAAATCTGCACACTCTAATGGATTTAATTAGGACCAAAGCCCTAATGTACGTTGTTTAGTACGATCACAAATAAAATGGAGCAGACGCGGTTGAATATGGATGTCTCGTTATTACATTTGAAATACCATAACTACTGGTATGCTTTTGCATGTTTGATGTGTATTCCTGGCAGAAATTAAAAATTACTGTCAAGGTTAACCATTTTTATCATAAACAGTGGTCAAATATCAAAGCTACTGCCCTAAAGGTAAACAACAACAATAACCTGTGCCACTAGAGATCTTTTAAAGTTAACTGGTTATCTAGCTGTATGCACTTTAGAGTGTTCTTATAATGGTTTATGGCATTAGAAAATCATGTGTTGCTCTCCATGATACAACCCACTCTCTCTGTCAGAGCTGACTCACGGCCGGACCGCGTAGTGGGTGTGGCCAAATTATTGTGCCAAGCGAGTGTGACTGATAGAAACAGGTCTTTCATGGTGGTGCTTAGATACCGGCCACAAAAATGCAGCTTCACTTGAATTCAAAACGTTTCAACTCGCAAGCAAAGGTTTTAGAGTCACTAACAATGACAGCAGAACAGAGTGCAAATTTGTGCGTGTGTAATGAAAACTGTACAAAGATAAACAAACATTTATTCGCACTGCAAAGAGTTTTGTTATCAATTACTTTATTTTTGCGATTAAAACAGCTTTAAGAAGACTTTTTATTTGCAATCTTTTATTTTTTTAATTACAATATAATTATTTTTGCTCTCAAACACGTTTGATTGAATAAAAAAAAAAAAAAAAGACACAAACATAATTCCATAGCTTTCTGTATATAATATGAATTTTCATGCTGCTAACTATACATTGCAAAGTTTCTGGATTAACACCGTATTTAAATGTGTGATTAAATCCGCTTGACAGAACAATCTGATACTGTACGTCAAATAATCTGTGCATTAAGTCTTGGAGTGTAAATGTAAAATAAAAGACCGGACACTTTTTCTATGTAATGTGTTACTTTGTTGTACATTTTATTACTAACTTTTCAAATCAGTCACTCAGTGACTTTTTACATATAAATTTACAGATTTTTAAATATAAAATAGTTCTAGCCATTTTGTTTTATGATTTGATCTGACCTGACCTGATTACTTTTTAATTTTATGAACAAATAGGATAAGTTAATATTACATACTGCTTCTTGATATGAAACAGTCTCTGCTTTCAAATTCTGTCAATTTTATCACAGCATTTATCAAATGTTTATATTTCAACAACATAATTATATCATTAAAAGGTTAATATAAAAACTACACTATGTGCAATTTAAATGTTTGTAATTTAGTGTTGATTATTACAAGATTTATTAATTTGTTAATTTTAACCTTTAATCTTATAGTAATATCAACTGACAGGGTTCCTTTTATTTACAGCATCAGTTGAGAAAGATTTTTTCCTTTTGTATTTTACATGTGTATCTGATATATATCCAAAATGAATCAATACTGATCAAATTGAAATCAAATCAAGAGCTTGTGAATAGGAATCAAATCTATTTGTCAAATCTGTCTCAATGCCCAGCCCTAATGTTCACGGATAACATCATCACAGGGGAATGTTGCTGCCTAACAAGGTTCGATCATTGCAACTTTGTATGCCTCTACATGTGGTTGCAGCATCAGCAGGCCTCATCCCAGCAAGCCTGATGTTTAATTGTCCCATAATCTGCAATAAATCTGTAATCTGGATTTAAATGCTGTGCCGACAGTCTACCACTGCGATCACTGAGTGGTTTACAAAGTAGCTGATCCGCCTTTCAGACTAGAAAACAAAATATAAATAAAGAAAAAGAAAAAGACTCAGCAGCTTGTTTACAGCACCTAAATGTAAAAAGGGCCATAGAAAACAAGTTACACCCTTAAAGGTTAATATATATATATATATATATATAATACTGCATAGCCATAATGTTCCTCTACGGCCTACACAAACTCTCTAAAAAATAACATTACTGGTATGTTACTCTTCTAACATAAAGGTTATTTCACAGGCACACATCTATATGCTACTACTTATTTTTGAAATGACAAATTCTGACCACAATGTTTTCACATATTATATATCTTAACATCAACAAGTGTTTCTGTAATTCAAATAGTAGAGGAACCGCATGAACTGTACACTTTAAACACAATGTAAGGACAGGCTTTGGGTAGAAGTGTCTGTGAAATGTATAAATATGAATTACAGAAACTAACACTAAAGGTCACATAAAAGACACACTGTTGTCCGGTCTATGTAGGTGGTTTATGGCCTGAATAAGCTACAATGTGCTCCAGACTTTATGCCAGTCAAACTCCTGTGAGTCTATGTTGGCTCTGTTATTCATAGCTTTTGTGTGGCATTTCTGTCAAATCCCTTACTGACAACCAAATTTGGCCATGTAAGAACAAGACGAACACAGTATAATTTCCAAAATTAGCCAAACTCGTTGGACCAAGACTGTAAAAACTGTGCTGAGCAGGTAATTGGGAGGAAGTTGCGTTGAGCAGAGAGGTCACTCATGTCTGAAACAAGGCTCAGATTAAGGGTGGTAAAAGAAACCCTCTGCTAACTTTTTAATGAGGGCACACTCAAGCCCCCAGAAAGCATTCATGGAAATTTACAGACCTGAGCAACACTCATTCCAGCTATCAGCTACATCAGTGTAGTCAAACTGATTTTGTGCAATTTGAAATTTAAACAGTTATTTCTAAAAAAGAAAACTGAAGGCAACAATCTGAAACATTATCCCATTTATACACTGTCAGGACAATAGACAGATGAGAAGAGAGAGTTTCCTAATGCTCCAGATGAGTGGACCTATTATTATCCTGAGGGTTACACTAAATGGCAGCCTAGTAGCATACTGCAGTCCATTCAAGAAAAAGAATCAGTGTTTATGAATGTGCACTGATATTTTCACTATTTAAAGGGTTAGTTCACCCAAAAATGAAAATTCAGTCATTAATTACTCACCTTGTGTTGTTCCACATCCGTAAGACCTTTGTTCGTCTTCAGAACACAAATTAAGATATTTTTAATGAAATCCGAGGTTTCTGTCCTTCTACAGAGATCCAACGCAACTACCACTTTCATTGTCCAGAAAGGTAGGAAAGACCTCAATTTTATGAAGTGACGCGAGTGCTTTGTTTGCGCAAAAAAAACATAACCACTTTATGTACAAAATAATATCATCCAAAGTGTGTTCACGCAACGTCAGCTTTCGCATGAACACAAAGCACATGCGTCGTTGTGTTGAAGCAAGCCTGAACACACATGTGTTGCAGTTGCAGATCAATATTTTCATAAATAAAGTGGTAAATTATGTTTTTTTGCATGATCAAAGCACTTGCGTTGCTTCATAAAATTGAGGTTAAACCACTGAAGTCACATGAAGTACTATAATGATATCTTTCCTACCTTTCTGGACCTTGAAAGTGGTAGTTGCGTTGCATCTATCAAGGGACAGAAAGCTCTCAGATTTCATCAAAAAAAAATTCTTCATTTGTGTTCAGAAGATGAACGAAGGTCTTGGAACGACACAAGGGTAAGTAATTAATGACAGAATTTAATTTTTGGGTGAACTAACCCTTTAAATGGCACTCAACAGGTCAATAGGACACTATACCTACAGCTCTTAAAACCAATCATCCAGAGTACTTTCAAATAGGCTATTTTACATTGTCAGTGTTTTATTTTGCTCCCTAAAGTATACTTATAATGTTAGTCAAAGTGTATTGCTGCATCAAATCACTGTAAATTACAGATTTTGTTACCAATACAGATTATAGATTATTTTTGTTCAAGTGTCCAATTTTAGTTATTCTTTTATTTCTGTTGTTTGACACAATAACTACATTAGACTAAATTTTAAAAACACAATATGGTTTTATAATAATAATAATAATTATTATTATTAATTTCATTATTAAGTATTACTATTATTAATGTAATTTTATTATTTTAACTTTTCAAAATATTATTATATTCAAAATACATTAATAATAGTAATAATAATAATAATAATAATAATAATAATAATAATATTACATTCGCTCTTGTTGTACGCCAGCAACAAATTCTCAATTGCCTGTTGTTTTTGTTTTTTGTTTTTTTTGTTTCAGTAAAGGTCTGGCATGGCCTTGGGGACAGCTTTGCATTGTGAACTTTAGAGTATGTCTCTACACAGCAATGAACTCTTTTATTTCATCCAAGTGAAGAAAATCCAGAGGGAGGGAGAAATGGCTGTGTATGTGTCCTTGAGAGCTGTGTGCTCCGCACATGTATCCTCCTACCTACAAGAGTCCTGAAAGTGAGGGGATAAGAAGACTAGCCTGCTGATTAGCTACTCCATAAATGAGACTACACTAATCCCCGAGAGAGAACGAGGGAAAAGCCCCAGTCCAGCTCCGCCCCAGAAGGCCTTGCACACACCAAAACACAAATATTCAGTTTCTACATGCAGAGCCGGTATCTGTAACAGAACGTGCTGAACAGACAGATCATATAACCAATGAACAGAGGAAATGCCAAATAACCTGCCAAATCATCACTTCAGCAGGCTATTAAATCCTCTCTGAAGTGCTTCAAGGGTGAAAATAAAGTGTCAGTAAAGGACGATATCTTCTGCAGACTTTTTCCCAGGGATGACTGACAGCTTGGCCCAGTTTTCACTGTCCCTTTAAATACTTTACAGCAGTGGCAAAAAACGGTCTGATCAGGAATTCATACTGTTGCAGCAAATACCAAAATGGACACGCTCACTCACTGCTGATGTCAAAAGCGGATGAAGGCGAGTGGATGCAGCAGAATTCCTAAAGCAGCATCGCGCACTGTATTCTGTGCTAATTAGTCCACTGTTGCATTATGGGAGAAAAACACTGCTAAAAATACCAGCAGTCGCTCACCAGCATAAGGTTTGAAGAATACAACACATAAAATGTCCCTATTACCAGACAGATTAAACTGAAAGATGTGTCCTGAGAAATGACTATGGCCCACATGTGTTATCCAATCAAAATACTCTCTGCCAAAGCCATGAGTTTGGGGTGAGACTACCTGTTTGGTCTAACAATGGAAGATGGGGGAGTGTTTGGGAAATAAAACTTAAGTCCCCCAGATCAGTCAAAAATTGTAATGTGACTATTGTAATGTGAAGTCTGCTGCAAAATAATAACAAAAAGAGCATTAAGCTGCAAAAGAGATCTTGCGCTTTTCCCTGGTGGCTTTTTTGTGCACAATGTATCGAAACATAAACAAGCAAAGTATACTTAGAGCTATGGGTGCACACCTAAACGGTCAATTACACACAAAAACATGTCAAAATGGCCGTCTTGGCGAGGATTTACATCAAAGTCCCTTTCGAGGAAAGTCTGTTCACTTGGCGGCCATATTTGCAACGCCTCGGGGCAGCTATTTCAGGCATCCAAGACCAAGTCCTATCTATTTGAATGGAGGAATCCTGAAACCTCAAAAACTGCTTGGCGAACTCACAATTAAAAAACATTTCAAATCAGCAACAAAATCTGACATGAACTGTCCCATAAATGTTGTTTCTTATGCTCAAATAGAGTTAAAAAAGCTTATTGTCAGGCTAGACGAGCCAATGCGCATGTGCAGTCCTAAGCGCGAGTCTCAGGTTTCTATAGGAACCGGAGCTTCTAACAGAAGCTGCAGTGACACAATGACTTTATCAATCAGCGATTGGCTCTTTTACTTTGAAGGTGGGACCTATTCTGCTATATTGTGCGTTGCAGTTTCTCCCATTCATAACTAATAGAAGTGAACAGTCTTTCTATATCTATAGTCTTTGTTTACATCTGATTACTTTAATCAATTTTTGTAGTAGGCTATTAGCTGAATACAACACTGTTACATAGACTTACATGAAAAACTTTATTCAGCATTGTTTAATTTGTATCTATTGTATTCTCTATTGTATTTGCCCTATTACTGTGCATACTGCAGAGGTCTTAGGCAACTGCCTACTCTGCCTATAGTTAGCAAAAACCCTGTATGCAGTGTTCAATAAACAGCTGTTATACTAAATTCTGCTTAGAATTTTTGTTCAGTACTGACCCGTATCATGATACATATTGTAACATGACTTTGTTGCCGGCACACAGCCCTAATTTATACACTGGTACCAGCTGTGCTCTCTCATTCTGTCTTCTCTCCAACATCAAGTTGACAAACACCGCAGTGTGTACCGTATTTGAATTAAATAAGTATAGTCAGCTGAGATTTGGTGTTTTCAGTGGCTCAAGAGCGGCAAATGCAGCAAACTAATGAGAACTAACTGTAATGCGAAGCGTTTGTAAACCTGCAGTTCTCCTTGAGGGTTTAACTGTTGCAAGTAAAGAAATTAAGACATAATTTTTGTAATTTTACTGCTGTAGTGTAAAATAACTTATTATGAAATATTAGTTTTGTATTTAACAGTGCAGCTGTATTACAATTGTAATATATTTCAGTCTAAGAAATCATAATAATGTTTAATAATAATAATAATGTACACTACCAGGCCTAAACCGAATTGTGCGTTTATAATAGATGCTGAGTAACCAGCTTTCTGTGGTAAATTGCAGAAGTAGGACATGAGAAGAGAGTCAAACTACAGCTGAGGCCAGGCTGGAGGACGTGCTGCACTGAGGTTATGATGGTCCACTGAACTCCAAACACTTCTGAAGAGGTACATTGAGCAGAGCACCATGCTAAAGCCCAGAGAGACTCAGGCTAATGATGCTTCTCTTAGTTAAGGGAAAAGAAAACAAGATATTAACTGCAAACCATGAGATTCAGCTCTCAGTGAAAGTGAAGGGCTGTAAATACTGCTAGTTACTATGAGTGATGGAAAGAGACTGACCTTGACAGAACTGGCTGAGGGGCTCTAGATGGACAGACAGCTCGGCCTGTGCGACATCGGCGTTAGTCTTATGAGGTCAGTGGTCTCCAGGACAAAAACACAATGTTCTTTCAGAGCCTTTGTGTTTCTTTGACTAAATCTGTGGCATTTATTTCCATATAAAAGGATAAACCAGTTGCCCTTGAAGAAGTATTTGTGAATAAACAAAAGCTCAAAATATTTTCTGCATAATCAACACTGAATACGCTGAAGTCTCCAGAGTCTTGGTCACAACATTTTAAGAAAATAAAACTTTTGTTTTCAGTCAAAGTAAAATAATAACTGTATACTTGTAAATAATGTTATTGACGTAATTTAAATAATTTTATATGCTTATTTATTATTATTATTATTATTATTATTATTATTATTATTGAAATAAATAAGTATAAATATATATTTATCAAATTTGGTTTTCTTATGTAAAGTTTTGGGTTGAAGAAGACCCTTGATGCTCTTGGCCCTATACTATCACTATCACAATCACAATTAGGTCCCTTAATTTTCCCACCCCCATTTATAGGAAACATTTCCAGGGAAAACAGTATATGGTCTTCGTGAGACAGTTCGAGAGTACAAAGACATGACAGGAAGCCTTCACACAAAGATCTCATTCAAAAGCCTTGTCTGTGACTAAAAAAATTTGTAACTGTAATTAGGGAGTCATGAGTCATGAGCTCAAATCATCCATTTACTCCCTTCTCAACTTTTCCACACTGTGACCAACAGACCAAGTGATTTGTTGTCACATGTGACCCCAACCCCAACGCTCAGCCATCATCATCACTACATCATTTTAGAGAAGAGGAAACGGCTCTAGCCAACCAGATACATACACCATATACACAAAGAGCATACTCCATAAGCAAACATACTTTGTAAATAGATTGTGTTAGATACAATTTGAACTAAAGCACATGCCTCAAAACTGATCTTTCAGCTCTTAAATAAATATTTCCCAGTATACTAAATATATGTACCTCTAAAACTAAATTGATTTTTCAGCTCAAGAGTGCATAATGAGTTTACTATCCTGCAAAAACACTCTGGAGCTTTATTCCTGTTACTGTTACACATTCAAAGGCATCCAATATGTTTCACAATAAATTAATGTTGGTCATTTGAAACGGTTGCAGTAATAAAATGTTTTTACACTACAGTTTCTCTGATATACAACGGAATACAGAAAAGTGATGCTCAAACAAAACAACAACAGCAACAAAGATCTTGGCTGACCTTAGAAGAACAATTCACCCCAAAAATGAAAACTGTCCTCATTAACTCGCCCTCACCTCCTTTCAAATCTGCACGATTTCTTTCACAAAAAAAGGATGATGATAGTCACCATTCACTTTCAATTTAAAGAAAGAAGCAATGAAAATGAGTGGAGACTGAGATTCTGCCAACTTCTCCGTTTGTGTTCCATGCTTGTTTGTAACAACATAAGGGTGATAATCGTCAATTTTTATTTTTGTGTGGACTACTTCTTTAAATAAATGGTTTCTGAACTCGAATTTAAATTACATTAAACAGCTCTGTATGACACACCAGCTGACTCTGACAGATAACCGTGTCTCAAACCCTAATGAGCTGCCTTGGGCATGACAAACGTACCTATTTGATGGTCAAAATGCTCAGAACGTTCCAGACGCGACTATGATGGCCAAAAATGCTCTCTAGGTAGGCAGCTCACTAGGTTTTGCGACACAGTCACTGACTCTCTGGCTTTGCAGCGTGTTTGGCTCAGCAACTTCATATGAGGCAACCGACAGTTTAAAGACAAAATAAATTAAAGGGACAGTACCATAACACAAATGTCACCCCATATAATCCTAATATTACCTTAAGCGAGTTGTTTTTGTGTAATATCTGGTCAAGTTGAAGCGGTCTGACTGGTTGTTCGTTAGCTGATTAGCTAGAAGGTCATTGGCAATCGACTGAGAGAAATAAAGCCTCCTGAATGAACGTGTGCTCCATAAATTACCTTGTCACTGATGTTTTCCGTGCTGTCAGGGTCTCCTCCTCCTCCTCGCCGTCGCAGCTCCGTCATTTTTGCTTATTTCAGTCTAAATTATACATAGATATCGTCGGAGGTCCGCGTTAAAATGAAGCAGAGCGGGGTTCGTGTCAGTCTCAGTAATCCGGTTAATTTAACCGACTGCGACCATTAAAGTGTCTCCCGCGGCAGGTGGAGGGACAGACAACCTGCGTGCATTTGTTTATGCCCGCAGATATGCTGCTGTTTTGTTAGTTAAGTGACAGACCAGACCAACCTCTTTCTCTCTCTCTCCCTCTCTCACTCACTCACTCAGTGACTCAACATAAAGAGGAAACACTGCTCCACTCTGCGGTTGGAGTTAAGCGCACTTCACTTCTCAAACTTACGACAGTCCAAATGGGACACTTTCTGTGAATGTTGTTGATGATGTGAAGTCGTCCTGATGATGAACTTATGAGTTCATTTGTAGCCTATATTGTGAAGTCAAAACATCTCACCACAATGCTCTTTTTGTAACCTTGAACCTAAAACTCCCACACAGTCTTTTTTTTTTTTTTTTTGGACTGTTACAGTATACTGGCTCTCCTATAATTATTAACACATTAAAGTTAATAATTCCCCATGGGAAGTTTCATTTATATAAAGTAATGTCTATTATGTTCTCCTTTAAGTTTTTCAGTAGAGATCTACAAATATTTTATGACTCATTGAATGCAATTACTAGAAATAAGAAATGTATAAAAAACATCTGTTATTCTGAGAAAGGTAGTCTGTAGAACTTGTTTTACCTGTATGATACAAGAAAATATGTAAATTGATCTTAATAAAAAAAAGTCTTCTGTAACTTGCATGCAGAAATAGAAAGATTACTGTTACATGTATCCACATGTAAAAATGTTCTCATCGTTGACTCACCATCATGTTGTTCCAAACTTGTATAACCCTTTTCTCTTGTTTAACATGAAATGACAGTCTCAGCCACTTTCACTCTCTTTTTCCCATATAGTGAAAGTGAATGATGACTAAGACAGTCAAAAGAAAGTAAATCATGCAGGTTTGAAACAAATGATCATTATTTATTATTTACAGTACTCTCACTTATGCTGTATATAGCTTTCTCTGGTACCCTCTAAGCATGGAACCATCTTGTTTTCTTCTGAACTTCACCCCTTGGAAGAGTGAACAGAAGCGAAATATTGTCCTCATAATATTTTTACACAATACTTTTACAATACTTTTATTTTTTACACAATATTTTACACAAGTGTTTGGATGAGGTGATTTTTTTTTTCATCAATGATCAGAATGAATAAAGTGCAAGATCTGTTATACTAAGAAATGTAATATTTACTTTAGTCTTGTAATGGCAGTTAGGCCATGTACACATTGCCGCTACAATGAATACGTCTTTTCACTGTTTATCTGTATATACACAGAGTTCACTTACAAGTGAAATCCATATCCGAATTCAATCAATATTGCCAACCAAATAGGCCCAGATGATAAAGCAGTGCCAGAAGATAATGTGTCTTTAAAAAAAAAAACATCAGTCGGGTTAAATTTCTGGCATTCATGTATCTTGTTTACTGCCAAGTTACCAAAACTTTGCTATAGTTATTACAATGTCAACCATTATGAGTTTGTGTACACCACTGATCTATAATAGAGATATACACCGATTAGGCATAACATTATGACCACTGACAGGTGAAGTGAATAACACTGATTATCTCTTCATCAAGGCACCTGTTAGTGGGTGGGATATATTAGGCAGCAATTGAACATTTTGTCATCAAAGTTGATGTGTTAGAAGCAGGAAAAAATGGGCAAGCGTAAGGATTTGAGCGAGTTTGACAAGGGCCGAATTGTGATGGCTGGACAACTGGGTCAGAGCATCTCCAAAACTGCAGCTCTTGTGGGGTGTTCCTGGTCTGCAGTGGTCAGTATCTATCAAAAGGGTCATGGGCGGCCAAGGCTCATTGATGCACGTGAAGGCCTGTGTGGTCTGATCCAACAGACGAGCTACTGTAGCTCAAATTGCTCAAGAT
Source organism: Ctenopharyngodon idella (assembly GCF_019924925.1). Classification (NCBI taxonomy): domain Eukaryota; kingdom Metazoa; phylum Chordata; class Actinopteri; order Cypriniformes; family Xenocyprididae; genus Ctenopharyngodon; species Ctenopharyngodon idella. The sequence continues at coordinate 21,091,733 of NC_067224.1, read as the reverse complement.
GTTAATGCTGGTTCTGATAGAAAGGTGTCAGAATACACGGTGCATGGCAGTTTGTTGCGTATGGGGCTGCATAGCCACAGACCAGTCAGGATGCCTATGCTGACCCCTGTCCACCTCCAAAAGCGGCAACAGTAAGCACGTGAGCATCAGAACTGGACCACGGAGCAATGGAAGAAGTTGGCCTGGTCTGATGAATCACGTTTTCTTTTACATCTTGGATGGCCGAGTGCGTGTGCATTGCTTACCTGGGGAACACATGGCACCAGGATGCACTATGAGAAGAAGGCAAGCCGGCGGAGGCAGTGTGATGTTCTGCTGGGAAACATTGGTTCCTGCCATCCACGTGGATGTTACTTTGACACGTGCCACCTACCTAAGCACTGTTGCAGACCATGTACATCCTTTCATGGAAATGGCATTCCTTGGTGGCTGTGGCCTCTTTCAGCAGGATAATGCGTCCTGCCACAAAGTAAAAATGGTTCAGGAATGGTTTGAGGAGCACAACAATGAGTTTGGCCTCCAAATTTCCCAGATCTCAATCCAATCGATCATCTGTGGGATGTGCTGAACAAACAAGTCGGATCCATGAAGGCCCCACCTCGCACTTAAGATCTGGTGCTAACATCTTGTGCCAGATACCACAGCACACCTTCAGGGGTCTAGTGGAGTCCATGCCTCGACGGGTCAGGGCTGTTTTGGCAGCAAAAGGAGGACCAACACAATATTAGGAAGGTGGTCATAATGTTATGCCTGATCGGTGTATATTTATGTAGGTCATTGGTGTACACACAAAACAGCAATTTAGTTTACTTTTATTAATTTGTGTATTCAAATAGAAATGTCATGATGCTGTATTGTATTTTAGATCATATATACATGAATTAATTTGTATTTTTAACACTGTAGTAAAAAGGATATTATAAAGTGCCATAGCAGATGTGTGGTTTTAGAACATTATTCAGATTGCAACACTGTCTCCCACTTGCTTTCTCAATACAGTGGAGTGGTTTACTGGACACACAAATTTAAACATGCATGTTGCAAGAAGTCTGAAGGATTCATGTTTCACTAGAATGGATCGTTTCTCAGACAAATGAGCGTTCAGCAGTGTTCCTGGAGACCAGTCATCAAACACCTCAGCGCTTTTATCAGAGACTTAATACCGGGCTTTGTTGTAACTTAGTGATCAGGACAAACATGAGTTTCCAAGCACAATGAATGCTGTCTTGATTAAACACTATGTATTCAACAGCTTTGATCCAGTTTGTTCAATTTAAAAAGTGTGAAATCACCACATTTGTCCTATATATACATTTTCTAAAGTCTTTCTATTTATAACAAAGTTCCTGGCCTACAACATTTTATACTTTATACATGAAGACAGAAAAAAACTCATTTGAGGACACTGGTGGTGGTAAACAGCAAGTATTTAATTGAAATTAAATTAAAAAGTATGAGTACCATATCTATTGCGTCATAATAACAGGTATAGGGGTTATTTATGGGGGGAGGGGGTTCATGTAATTGTTTTTCAACACAAATATACAATGAACATTCAGCTACCACAGTTTTGCACACTAGATACTGTAGTAATGCAGTCTATCACAAGACCACCAAACAGGGACAATCCGTGTGTATTTCATCAGTTGGATCAGTCCTCAACATCCATACATAGAATATAAAAGTCATTCCAGAATCATGGGACATGTTCTCTGTATATCCGCCTAAAACTGTACACAAAACCTTCAGGATCGACTCGTTAGATAATGCCATAAAAAATGAGCCAAAGAAAGAAAAAACAAATAAAACAATGCCAAAACATGTACAATACACTGACACACAAAGTCAGTTGTGTTAGACATGCAACAAGTAACCAAACTTGCTGAGAAATTACAAAAAAAAAAAAAAAAAAAAATCATATAAAAGAAAACTTTATAATTGCATAAATACTTTGTACAGTTCATCTTACTGTAAAGAAATGCACCCGTTCAAAATAATAGCCCACAACTTAAAAAATGCATCTGATAAAACTCCATGTCTTTGTCTCATCTACATGTCAAGGTGCAAAAATAATTTCAGATTGATATAGCCGTTTGATCTTTGAGCTGCTTGTCGACAGCAAAATCCCAACAGCTTTGTGATGTTATGATTGCACACTGAATTACAGTACATTAATACAGAATAATTCAACTATAATGAGTGCATATTAGGCTGTACGGAAATCATATAACAGTGAATAAAACAACTGCAACTGTAACAATTTTTTCATCTTTTTAAAAGTTGTGTCAGACAGTTTAAAGAAAGAAAGAAATTCTCTCTATTAATAAAAGCAGCACTTTTGATAGGTATTGCCCACAGTATCAAAAAAAAAAAAAAAAATCAAAAAACAAACAAACAAAAAAGGAACAGATGAAACAACAGACTTTCTATTTCCTAGTCTTGCCTAAGGTACGGAGAAACTAGGCTTCCAGTCCTCCAAAAAGTGTTAAATCCCTTTTTCTTTACACATGATAACTTTCAAGCTACAGTCTCTCATCAAATGTATGTGGAGTGAAAACATCAGTAACTATTGCTTTCATAATCTACAGATGTTTAAACTGGTGCAACATCGCAAACGGTTCAAATTGAGATTTTAAGAATAAGAAAATAGCGAAAAAGTAAAAAACAAAGCTAGTGTTAGAAAGTATCATTTAAGTCATATTAGTTATGAATAACAGATAAAGAATTGCATTAAGGACTGTCAGAGAAGTCCCACAGTAAAATTTACAGAGGCAAAACATCCCATATGAAACGTGTATGAACTCTTGACACTTGTTTCATATTATAGTCTTTCAACTGACTTTCTGTCTTTGAAACATATATAAAAAGGTGGTGGAATCATTTAAAGGTTGAATGAATCCTGTCATTTAAAAAAATGATTTAAAGTGGTAAAAATCTTCAGTCTTTAATCTAAATTCAACATTTACATACTTTCACTGACCTATACTGTTAAAACATATGATAGTAATTACAAATCAAGGCAGTTTGGCAACAAAATTTAAACCAAAAAACTCTGTCTATGGCAACTGGCTGATACTGTGGGCAACACTTCAACAGAACATATAAAACAAACATAATAATTAAGCATTTGCATAACTAGACAAGCTAGTAATGTCAACCCACAAACATTTATCAACATTCATAGTCCCCAATATTATTCCCGCTGGGATGCTGTGACTTGTGACATTGACTACACACACACACACTCACATTTTTGTTCTTTTAAAGCCAAGAGTGATTTTTAACATACTGTAATACTATATTACAAGCAATGTGTTGTTTTCATTTCTTTTTTTTTCTCTTAATAATGACTTTTTTGTTTCACTGTTTCTAGTTAAAAATGCCATTGTAAGTATTTACAATATAAACAAATGTCATCTCGTTTGATCAGGAAGCGTTTTATATACGCATTGCTTTTTCTAAAATCTAAACATTGCTGACTGTGGATGGTGCGAATGAGATGACGGAGCATACTGCAAAAGAAAACGCATGAATGGAAAAGTAAACTAACAATCATTTCTCTTTAATGTTCACACTTCTGCGATATATGAAATTATGAGCATTAGAGATCCCATTTTGGTCTACGTCAGTGATTTACCAATGGGATTTTGCACGGGGAGAGGTGAAATGGGTTTTTTGAGGGTGGTTGGCATTTTGAGCTTTGGGCATGTGATGCAGGGTGAGGGTGATCTAGTTTCTTGGGCTTTCTTCAGAGCCCCGCTCATGCTGCAGGTTGTAGTAACAGTTCTGACACACACGCACAGGAGAGGAGATTTTCAGCCGCTTGATCTCTGACTGAAAGCGACTGCACCTGAGGGAAGGGGCAATAAATTGTGAAACACTGAAAACCAGCTGAAAATGATTTAGTCACTGAAATTATAGTCATATTAATTATCAAGACTTTTTAAAGATTATTCAACACAAAATTTCTAAATCACAAACAACAACAAAAAAACCCAAGCAAAAAAACATAACCAAACCAAACAAAAACAAAACAAAAACCCAAACCCCAAACCAAACCAAACAAAAACAAAAAAACAAACCAAAAAACAAACCAAAAACCAAACAAAACAAACAAAAACCCCAAACCAAACAAAAACCCAAACCAAACCTAAAAAACAAACAAAACAAAAACAAACAAAACCCAAACCAAACCTAAAAAAACAAAAAAACAAAACCCAAACAAACCAAAAAACAAAACCAAAAACAAACAAAACAACCAAACCAAACAAAAACCAAAACAAACAAAACACCCAATCCAAACAAAACACCCAAACCAAAACAAACCAAAAACCCAAGCCAAACCAAACCAAAAACCAAACAAAACCAAACCAAAAAACAAACAAAAAACCCAACCCAAACCTAACAAAACAAAAAACAAAACAAAAAACAAAAAACAGTTGCAATGGTCTTTTCCCAATGGGTATAAAAAAAAAAAAAAAAATTATAATAAATAAACACTTAAAATTTATTTAGTCCATATATTGTAATCGTAAATAATCTGTCTTACTTCTGGCAGAAGACCTGGCCACAGTTTCTGCAGTGGTGGCGTCTTTCAGTGAGGGAGAAACGCACGGTGCATCCAGAGCAGCTGTCCACCTGTTCGTCCTTCACCCAGTGATCTGCAGTAGAGCGTCCTGGTTGATCACTGACAGACCAGCTGAACACGCGGCCACGGCCGTCGCCTACCAGGATCTTACTGTGGTCTCTGAGTACACAAGAACAGCTCGTTATCAGCTGTTATCTTGTTAAGAGACAATTCATTTGATACCCTCTGAGCAAACACTGGCATGTCAATGTTAAATCACATTAGAAACACAGTAGAAACCAGTTTCTCCACATTCCAGCACAAACACAGAGCACCTACTTTGAAATGGCAAGCGAGGTGATTTCCGCAGGATGAGCGTTGTCCTTGCGGTCAAACGCTGTGTGCATGGTGAGTTTGCTCCGGAACACCAGCTGTCTCTCCCATCTGTAGCCTGGAGACAAAGCGAACAGTAAAGAACATGCCAGTTGCTCACATAAAAAACACTATCATAAGAATCCTCCAACACAAGAGAACAGCACTTGTATGAAGATGTTAACGCTAAACTGAGTTAATAGCCACACTATTTAAATTCATTTATTTCATTTAAGGATTTACTGATCTCGCTTTGGTCTACATCAAAACTTTTCATGTAAATTGTTATGCCAATAACATAATTTGAAAAATAAATAAATATATAAAATTAGAATAAAATCTATTAAATTAGTTTTAAATAAGTAATAAATTAAATATATATTTAATTATTTTTAATTATAATTTTTAATTTAATTATAAAAGGATTTTTTTTTCTTTTACTTAAAATTATGATGTTGAAAAAAAGAAAATCATGACACTGGTTTTAATCTACTGCACCTGGTTTGAGTTTGTTGTAGGACCGAGCCTCCATTGTACTGGGCTGAAGAGGCTGTGGCACTGGCCCGTGTGAGGGTGCTGAGTGCGGTTGGGAATGTAGCTGCGAGGGAATTCCTGGTCTAATCTGGCCCTCTGAGTAGTTTACAAAAACAAAGCCGTCCTTCTCGTCAATGCTGAGTGTGTCCGACCAGCGGCGGGAGTCGTCAGAGCCACTGTCCACAGACCAGGAGGCTCCGTTGCGAGGTTTGGGTCTGTGGACGGTACTGCTGGGGTGGCTGTTTGAGGTCCGAGGCTTGGGGTCCTGACTGAGGCTGGCTTCCTCTCCCTCAGACTCACTGCTGTCATCGTCTGGAGCATCACGACCCTCTGGAAGAACAAGATTTGAGTTTATTTCATCCGAAAAGATTCAATAAAAGTCAAAATAAATTCCTATAATGCATAAGACAAGCTAAAACTGTTTATAGCTAAGTTAATCAATTTAAATTTATTAATACTTTCATATCATCTTTGCAATATTACAGCATAAATGACATTTAAAAGATGCAATGGGGGGGGATGTTTTACCAATTTCTCCACAGCAGTCTGGCACTTCGGGGGGCTCTACAGGGTCTGGAGCAGGGGTTTCTGGGACTTGCAAGAACTCAGTTCTCCAGAACTACAACATAAAGTCACTTGTCAAGAACTGTTATCTGTTGAACGCTTTTAAAGATACAGAATGAAAAGAAAGAAGGTAAATTTAGGTGAAGGCTATTACCCTGACAACTCCATCAGAGTGTCCTGTAACGATAACATTCTGTGTGTCCCACTCGTTCATCTCTGACACGCAGCAGCAGAGGATCTGTTGGCTGCGGCCGGTGAAGGTGTTGGCGCTGGCGATGGGGCTTCCATTAATGCTCCACACATGGATGTAGGTGCCAGCACAGGACACGATATCACCCTACACCCAGACAGAGTCAGAATCAAATCACAGAATACTTTAGTTACTTCTGAGGCATCATTTTATTATGAAGCATCATAAAAAGCAAGAAATTAAATCGGGAAGCTCTTTCTTTTTCTTTTGATATATAGAAATTTGCATTACAATTTCTGAGAACTTGATGTACAGATCAAATTAACTTGACAAAAATAACAAAAAATGTTTGATGAGTTGGCAATTAATTTTAATTCTGAATTAGCCAATATTATTGATTATTTTATTGCCCCAATAAAATTTAAAAATGCAAATAATTTTTGCAAATACTTTATAAAAGCACATTTTTAATGTATTACAGGTTTTGTGTTTGATGATGACATCAAATTAACTTGATACCAAAAAATTTATAAGTTGGTAATAATTTTTAATTCTGTATCAGCCAACAATAACAATAGTAATAATAAAAAAAATTATTATATTTTTATAAGAATTGTTTTATGATTTATTATTAAAATATAATTTAGTAATAAATTATTTTATTGTCTTAATAAACCATAAAAATGCAAAGACATTTGCTTATTAAATGGTTAAACTAAAAGGATTTTAAATGTAGTTTAAACAATATTGTGACTTTTAGAAAGCATTATTGTGGGCTCACAGTAAGCTCGTTGATGCAGAGTGCTGAGACTGGAGCCCGGTGGCCCCTTAGCTGGGTGACGAAAGACAGCTTATTCAGGTCCCAAATGATACACGTACGGTCCCGAGAGCCACTCACGACAATGTGGTAAGCTGATGACGCTGTGAGACATGTAACTGCATCTGTGTGGCCCAGAAGAGCCTGGAAACATACATACATACATACATACATACATATATTAATCAACATACAAAACATAAGTAGGTTTAGCAAATGAGTCTAAAGGAAAATATAAATATGTTGTTTGGTTTTAAATCCCCAAAAATGTGAGTAAAAAGAATCAAACAAGCAAGCAGCATTAAATCAAATACAAAACAAAAGTTGTCATGTGCTAATAACGGTTACCTGTTTGAGTGTGAGGGTCTTGGCTTTCTCTTTGAAGGTCCCGGTCTCCCAAACACAAATGGCTGTGCTGAATCCTCCAGTAATGACCAGTTTGGGATTGGGGCAGATAGAACATAAGATCTGCCCCCACTCAGACAGACACTCATATACTATCCCTGCCTATGAGACGGACACAACACACAAACATCAGACAAATGAGAAAACTATACACAGAATAAACCAACAACACAAGCTTTATAAAAAAAAAAAAAAAAAAAAAAAAAAAAACCACACACAACAACTAGTGGGCACTACTGCACAGCTAGTGAAATGCAAATCATCTGAACAACACTGAGAAGAATGTTTCCCACAGCTGCATTGTATATCTCTACAGAAATGATTTTAGAAGATAAAAATAGAAAGAAAATACTGCAAAAAATTTCAAATGCTTTTGTTAACTCAAAGAAACTCTCGGAAATTGTCTATAAATGCTGCTACTCAGCAAAATACAGAAAATATTTACTTTACCATTTAAGTCTGGGGTGAGTAAGACTTTTTTAAAAGTAAATAAAACGTTTATTCAGCAAGGATGCATCAAATTGATCAAAAGTGTCAGTAAAGACATTTATAATGTTACAAAAAATATTTCAAATAATGTTTTTAAATTTTCTATTCATCAATATTTCTATAAAAATATTAAGCAGCACAACTGCTTTCAACATTGATAATAAAAAATGTTTCCACCAAATCAGCATATTAGAATGATTTCTGAAGAATCATGTGACACTTAATATTTCAATATTACAGTTTTTAATCAAATACATGCAGGTTTGGAGAAGACACTTCTTTCAAAAATCGACCCAAATTATCAACTCTAGTTAATATAAAAGTAAACCTAACATTTTTTGCAAGACACATTTTATGAATATGCAAAGCTTTGTAGATGCTCTTGTCCCAAATGCATTTTACAATCTGACAGCCATTCACAAGGCTGCTGAAAGCACTGCAAGTAAACAGAAAAATTTGTATGTTGCAAATGACCTTGTCAGACTCATAGTTAGAGAGGCGGCAGCTGAGGTCCGCGTAGCCCCAAGCGAAGGTTTTATTCCAGGCAGGAGGAACCAACACCTTGTTCTGCTCAACAGCCAGAATGCCCTTGTCAGTGCACACGATCTGACCCACTGGCTCTTTTAGCTCTGTAAGTGACACAAATGACACACACACAGAGCTCATTTAAATGCTAAATGCTCTTCACTATATGGTCAGAACTGTTGAAAACAAACACATTTTAAAATAAAAAATGGGTAAAAAAAATAAATAAGTAAATAAATATATATATATATATATATATATATATATATATTACATTAAATATGAATAGTTATTAAATGAAGTAGATGACATTTATATATTTTAATACAAAATAACGTATATGACAGAATATAAAACTAGTAGTAGCGACAAAAAATGGTATGCGATTCAAAAAGTGGGCTGTTTGGATGAATGCTACTGTACAGCTCCATCCATTCTGCATTACCTTTGACAGGGGTGAGTGAGGGGCGCAAGTTGTCCAGATGATGGAAGAAGGTCTTGTCTAAGGTGGAGTTGATTGTAACAGGCACACCAGGTACCTCTCCATTTGACTTACTGCGCACCCGCTTTGGAGGATGGGGCTTCTTAAACAGCTAAAAGAAAAGAAACAGAGGTTAAACTGGATACCGAATAAAACAAACATTAGGATATACTATACAGTGGTACCAAAAGGTATATGGACACCTAAGTCACACATAATGTATGAATTTAATTACATTAAATACAAAATATCAAACCAAATGGCCTCGGTAAAACAAATCAGAATAGAGCTTTTTTCAGAACAAACTTTCCTTTCCTTTCAATAACTTTAACCAACTGGTGTCACAGTGATTTTTACTAGATGTATGAAGTCAAGTTTGCACAGGTGTCCTAGCAGAATAACCACAGACGTAGTTCATAACATTTTTTAAAATTAATTCGCAAACCTGTTTTGGGATCTGGCCGAAGTTGTTGATGAATCCAATGGTAGCGGTTTCTTTAAGTGGGTCATTAATGTTGTAGATGTCCACCTGGCCCTCATAGAAGAGATGGTGGAAGACATTCACTGCCTCCACCGCAGGAGGACCCTGCTGCTTGTAACCAAAGATCAAGTCGATCCATTCATGCAGATGGGAGCTGACATAGTCACACTCCAAAGCCTAAAAAAAAACACACACAGACCCCAAAGATTATGAACCTGTTTCTGGAGATGGCCTTCAGTTATTCTCTAACATTAACGCTAAAAGTGGGATTAGGAGAACAGTATTAAAGATCTGTGGATAGGATGAAACAACGACACACAGAGCCCTTTTCTGACCACCGGCTCCATCAGGGACGATGTATTTTGATGCCAATTACCTCTCTGTGAACCCTGATGAACTCTCTCGGGTCTCCTTTTGCCCACGGAGGCAGAATAACATCTCCAAGCTTGGTGCCATTCTGTTTACTCCCTTTAGGAAAGATCGATCAAATTAAATAACATACTTGTATAAAAATTAAAAAGAGAGAGACTGTATTTAGGGTACAGATGATGAGGCTAGGTGTCAAGCTTATCCTCACCAAGATCAAAGTTGTTGGAATTGAGCAAGAACTCAGGAAGGTAGAAGAACTCAGGGATAAGTTCCTTCACATCAGCCATGTTGTGTTTGGAAGCAGAGAGCCAAGCCTCTCGTACACTGTGAAACATTCGGTCGGCCAGATCAAAATGTCCTCCCTAAAAACACAGATGAAACTAACATGTAACCAACAGCTTTAAACTCTCTTCAATCTGGACCAACTCTAAAGGTCTGTTCACACTAGGGATGATAACAATAACTATACAGTTTTAATAATCATTCTAATTCTATGAGAATAGGGAAGTCTACATCAACAATAACGATAATGACACAGAGAAATGAAATCATTGGAATCACTATCAGAAAGATTTTTTTTCTAGCTGAAGAATGATAAAAACATTGACAGCCAATCAGAATCCACTTGACTTTAAACTGCTTGAGCACTTAAAAGAGCAGGCGACACAACTGAAGAAAAAATGAAGAAAAGAACAAGCCATGCAAGACGAACCTGAAGCCTGAGGAAGATCTGCGTGAACGGTTCCATTCTGACCAGATATGAGGCCACGATCATTGCAGAGGAGTAATGAGTGCCGTAATGATATGCTGGAGTCTCGCCTATGAAGAAACAAAAACACGTTTAAAAAGTTTGCATAATCAACAACTTACGGATCATTAGCAGGGGTTTTTGACTCACCATTAGGATCCTCCCAGTCTTTGAATCTTTTCTTGTACTGGATCAGTCTGTCATCTGTCTGAGCTCCCATTGGTTTGGATAAGTTTCGGAATGTCTTTGGATTGTTGAGGTCCAGTTCCTGTGGAATAATTCAACATCTTTAACTAGCTGAGGAAGATTTAAGCTCAGATTGATCAAAAGAAAAAACACAAAACTGGTACTTATGTACCAACAGAATGTAAATGTACTGATAACAGAGTAAAAGTGCGGCTCCCAACATTTTTTGCTGTAGCATTTATTACAAGGAATGATCAAGGTCATGTTTGTACCTCAGAATCAAAATCTGCCAGGATCCATGGAAAGACTGGATACTGCATCAGGTCATTGTATGACCTGCCGGCCAATGTGTTGAGATGCATCAGATATTGGAAATTACTAATTTCTCCTCTCTGCAAATAAAGAGTCTTTCATGAGCAACACTGCAAAAACAAAACAAATAGACAAAATAATTTAATGTGAAGATACCGCACCTCCCATCTTTGGGTCACTGACTTCTCTCCGACCAGCGTACTAAGAAGACCAGACCTATTAACCAAGAAACACACATATAAATGTTTATTTGGTAAATAAACTCTAAATACACTTGATAATCTTATAATATGATGGTAACTTACCCCTGTTCCACACTGGTGTTGGGACGTTGCCCAGAGACAGATTCTGAGCTGTCGGCTAGTGAGGGAACAACTGCCAGGAACCTAGAAAACAAGATTTGGCTTTAACTGCTTTGAAAGTTTGGAAATATGTAATGCTAATGCTGGAGTTCCACTAGCTGATTTTAAGTTGTGCGCTTCAGAAAATGCAAAGCCACAAATTGCAAATGCTGATTGACATCAGTGGTGACAGTGTAACCAAACATTTTTCTGAGGTTCTCCTACATTTAAATGACTAATAAAAAAGATAATGAAGGCAGAACAGTCAGTTTATAGAATGTTTTGCTGAAATACACAAGAGAATAAATTATATTTTGAAATCTATTAAAATAGAAAACAATTATTTTAAATTGTAATAATATTTCACAAATTACTTTTTACACTGTATTTGTGATCAAATAAGTGATGCCTCTGTGAGCGTAAGAGATGTCTTTTAAAAAAAATGTAAAAAATCTTATCGACCCCAAAGTTTGGAAAGGTAATGTATTTCTCTCATTTTCTACATGAAGTCTCGAAGGGACAAAAAGACACATTTACTGGTAAAATCATCCATGCATCTTAATGTAGTCTATTACAGTTGTTTATGAATGTGCAGTACACCTGTTCTAATAAAGTCAAACTTCATAATGAATTGCTGCTAAAATGGGGAGCTGCAGTGTGTGACAGGGAATCTGAGAGAAAGTCATTTAGTTTTTAACCCCTTTCCCTTCTTAATAGCTGAGTGTGACAACATCTGACATGACAGGATGAAATTTCATCTAAAATGATCAAAAACTGTGACATCCACATCCAAAATAGAGCTGTCGACTAGTGGCATCAGTGTTTACAATACCTCTGATACACTTTGTTCCGGACTCCTTTTTGGAAAGCCAACAAATAATTTCTTCCATCCCCAGAAAACACTTCTACTGCCATGGGCTGTGAGGAAGACAGCATAATGTAACTTCATTATCAGCCTTAACATGAAAGCTGCCCATTGTTATCTGGGTTCTAGCAACGAATCAAGCCAAACGGTTCATTTGCACACCTGAAGCAGGTAGCGACGTTTGTGCACCTCTCTGATGTCTTCGTAAGCAAAGATGCTGCAGGTTCGTTTCAGCTGACTCTTGCTCTGCCGGGCCCCTCGGGGAATGATAGGCTCATGCATACTGCAAATGTCACAAAAACAAAGTACAACCACTAAAGCAGTGATTCTCAAACAGAGGGCCTCAGGGAAGCTCCAAATGGGCCGCAGGATGACTTATATTAATAAATTGTTATATAAAAAAAATAATCTAAAAAATGATCACAGAATTGAATGACAGAATGAATCTTACATTAAGTTAATTTAAAACATCAACACTTCCTATTTAGATGAATAAAAAAGTTAGAAAATAAGCAGCTTAGTCATTACAGCAGGAATACTGGAATATCTTATCCTATATTGGAATATTGAATATTGTGTTGGACAATGTCAGTCAAAAAGGCTGAGAAAAATTGCACTAGATTATTAGAGACTATGTCAGAAAATATCTGAAGATATTTGATGAACAGAAAATCTGCATTTTGGGCCAGTAGGAAGGAAAACTGAATTTTAGCAGATGAACAGCTACAAGCGAGTCTTTGTAATTAGCTAATAGCAGAAAACCAAACATAAAAACTCTTACTTTGCAGGGAGTGTCTCAATGTCTCTAATCTCTCTGGTGACAGTCATGGTGAAGCCGTCGATCACATAGAAATGTTCTTTCCCAAATAAGAGCAGCCCTTCACTGGTGTCCAGACCCTGAACCCGAGCACAGCGGTACATGTGCTGGATCTATCAGAACAAACATGAGAAACAAATTCTCAGTTAATCATTCATATCAATCAGTCCAAATTATCCATGAAGTAAAATAAACAATCATCCAACCTGACTAATTTTACTAATTACTTCACTTATACTGATGGGGGATAATCTGACAGCTAGCACAATTGTAATGATCAAAATAAAGCTTCATCCAAAGTCCCAAATTTTCAAAGCAACAGAGACTGCCAGTAAAACAAGTCACAGTTGTTGAACAGTGTGACTAGGATGTTAGGTGAAGCCGTGTAGTGCTGCAGACCTTCTCTCCCTCCTCCAGCAGACGAAGCAGTGTAGTGTTGTCGGTTTTCTGCTCCTCGTCCATAGCTCCTGACTCCAGCAACTCCTGCAGCTGGTCTTGACTGTCCTCATCAGCCCCATCTGCTGTGGAGCGGGACCGTTTCAAAGGGGCTTTCACCAGACCTAAAACATAACACAGCACATTGAGTCAAATCCATACAACAAACTATTTTTATTAGATAGACAATCATATAATTCGGAAGCCGGTAGTATTACCCTTTACTAACAAGTTAGTAGTAGTTGTACAGTATGTCAAGTCTTTTGAAAAAGGAGAAGAAGTCACTGTATTGAAAATGGTACCTCTTTTCTATACATACATCAACAAGCAAAATGTATAATCAATAACGGTAAAACTCAATGTATAATGTGAGCACTTGGTATTTACTTTCTGTAGTAGTTTCACTGTAACGTAATAATGTATAATTCGAATGACCTTTGACCCTTGCAATGGTGTCCTCTCCATGTTCAGGCTCCTGCAGTGTGGTCTCTCCCTCTGTGTTCTGCTCTATGGAGTGCTGGTACATCCCCGGGTTCCCTGACAGCAGCCGCATGTAATACTCCTTACTGTCATAGCTGATCGCTCGGCGATAGCGCACTGGTTTCTGGAAGGATCGAAATTAAACAAAAACTGTTTAATATGATTATTTCACTTTAGCTTTTGGGTTTATATCAACCATGACAGAAAACATGTGTAATGAAAAATACAATCTTGCAAGTCAGTGACAGCCAGAGGAATCCAGTCAGAGGCATGCAAACACAAAATGGGCTCGACATCAATCCTTAAGAAAATCCCACATAGAACATTCACATATAGTGCGCAATTCATATTTAGACACCATTTATATTCACCCACAAAGGATATTTAGATCAGCAGCTTTTCAAGATTCAAATTCAGTCAAGTGTCTGTATGCAAATTTAAAATCTTGATTTTGGGGAGAAAAACAATCTGCATGAACATGCTGTTAATCAACTTTCTATTAAAACATCTAAATACAAGTCAAGGAAAGTGTAATTAAAGGTGAAGTCTGTAATTTCTGCACAACTAGCAGCACCAAACAGAACTGCAATTTGTTTGTTTGAGTGGCCCAAATGGCTCAACCAATGGAGAGAGTTTAGGGCGGGGCTACAGTATCTGTTTGCTGAACAATGGAAGTTGGGTGAAGTATGTGAAACAGTCTTTATTTCTGCAGTTATATTTGATGCCAGTAGTGGTGCAGAAATGACATAATTCTACATGAATACCAATTATTAGTAAGCTGTAATAGTAATATGAAACATTCTTGTTTTAATATTGTTCAACCTCACATACTATAATATGGATTAAAAGGGATTAGCAAACATGGGAGGGAAGGAGCTAAACCTATTTTTCTAGAGGGCTCTCTGTGTGAAATATATTAAACAGGAATGAAAGCAGAGAAAACATCTCCAACCAGCATTTTAAGAGCTCTGCAGAGGCGTGAATCCACATACGCCTCCCTTTCATGAGCCAGGCACATGTAGAAGGTCTGGGGGACATTTTATTTTACAGTTAAGCATTCAGCTCAATGCAGTTGTTTGAGAGCATACAGCAAGACTGTAGTTTAGGCACACTTCAGTCTGTACCTGGACTGGTATGTTAACCACAGCGCCCAGTAATGGCACCTGAGAGTGATTCTAAAAAGGGAAAAATGGGCGATAAGGCAAGAGGAGCAAATGAAAGCCTTTAAGAGTCCTTGTGTGCAGTCATTACCATCATATGGCTAATGCTGCTAATTCAAGTTTGAGAGTTCACAAAAGATCCATTCAGAGCAGATTATCAACCATTAGTGCTATACACACGCTGACTTTCACTCGAACTATAGGCACATTCAACAGACTTGTTTCAGTTAATGTGGTAAAATAAGGTTAAATCTAATTACATAAAGTTTATTTTCTATTTCGGGCAGTCAGAATTACCTTCTTTTTAAGCAAATCTTAAAATCTTTGTAGACAACTATCATGATCTATCTGTACTTTTATTCAGCACAAATCTGATTAAAAAATAAGAAAAATTTAATAAAAATAATTTTATTACATTATTATTATTATTATTATTATTAATTATGATACATTTTTAATGGATAACTAATGTATGCCATTTATAACCTGCATTTTAACCAAATTTAATAATACATGTCGGGCAGACACCTCTTATCTCCATATTTCGTCTTTTTTTTCATAAATCATTATTGCTATTGGTTACCCTTTACCTCTGTCTGTGGGTTTTGCAAATATTCAACCAATGAAAAGTACTAAAAACAGCTTGTGACTAAACCTTGTTACTCCATTGGTTCCTCAAACTGTCAGTCAAACCTCATAACTCCACCCAGCCTCTATTGTGAATGAAGTGCAGTGCAAGGGTAAATAAACTGGTTCTTTGAATAAGTACAGTTTTTTTTTTTTTAAGTCAAGAAACAATAATTTATTAGTAATTAATAATAATAATAATAAATGAATAATATAATGACTCATGAAAGTGTCTGACCATATATAAAGCCACAATATCAACTTTAACAATGCAGTGCTTAATTATTTAAAAAATACAGTGTTTTTTTCCATTTCCTGAAAAGTAGCATTTTTTGGAGATACAAAGTTTCCGCCCGACAGTGATAATATAATACTGTCCCAATTAAACTTACCTGAGATAAAATAATACACTACAGGTAGGAACCTCATTAAAATTCAAAATTACAACAAAAAAAGAAGGGGAAAAAGGGCTGACACAAACCTGAGTACTTGCGTTGGGTTCAGGATCAGGCACGTAGGGATAATGAATGTAAAACATGTCATTCCGAACCATTTTCTTCCTCATTCTACAGGGTCCCTCGGTCATGTCCAACTGAAACTTGTCCAGATGGGAGCCAATAGGAGGCCCCCAGAGACCCCTTTCCCGAAGCAGCTCATATTCAATCCCTGCCCACTCATCCATCACATACTTCAGTGCATTCTGCTGCCTCTGAATAAACAAATGCATATTTGTAACAAAAATCAATTTTTTCTATTAGTTATTCCACTACAATTGGGATTGGGAAAATATATATTTGGCGACTACTCCATGTAAAACATTTAACCAATTATTATTATTTTAAAAAATCTATTTGACCTTTCTATATATGTTTGACATTGCACTTGTGCAGGTTACCTCTTGATGCTCCTTGTACTGCATTGCTACCAAGTCCCGGACCACAGCAATGTGTGTGAACATCCACTGAAAGGTTTCCTGTGAACCGTCATAAATTAAATGTGAGTACAAACTGCCTGAGCAAGTCCAAAAGATCAGCTGTGAAATCATTTCCACATCTGTGAAAGTTGTTTTGTCAGTTACCTGTGCAGAAAGGTTGTTCTTGTTCATTCCACTTTCCTTCTTGCTGCGACGGGAGCCAGTCAGTTTGGACAGACCAAAGCCACTGCTGACTCGAGACAGTTTGGACTGATTCGCTGGGGCAACAGTCTCACCCCTGCTGATGCATTTCTTTTCATGGACTAGAGGGAAAACAGAAGTTATTCAACACAGTAAGAGAAGCAGATTGAGAAATAAAAATAAGCAGAATGACAAAGATAAGCACAGGAAAGAGTGTGAAAGCAACAGGCTGTGATGGACTTATAAAGTGAACATTTCAGTGTGTTTGACTGGAAATTTTCCTCACCCAGATGGTTCTGCCAGCTTTTAGCAGCAGGTTCCTCTAGAGCAGGTCGGGCGGTGGCGATGTCCACATGTCCTCTGTCATTGACAGGTAGAGACACTTTAAAAATATCCTCCAGCATTTGCCGCTTACTGTGCATGAGCTCCGTCCACACACGATTCACTGCCTTGAGCAGCAACTGACGACCTGACACACACACACACACACACACAAACACACACAAACAAACACAAACAAGAAGGACAGAATAAGTTAGATATCAATAATGGCTTTTATGAGGGTTTGTAAAAGTGTTTAAGGTATTAGACTATGCTTTAGAGTTTGTTTGCAGAAATGTCAGAAAGAGGGAAAAAGAACAACCTTCGCTAACATCCTGGCTCTGGACACTGTCTGACTCATTCTCAGAAGGAACTGCAACATGCCAGGTGGTCATTCTGGCCTCCGCCTCCAGACCAAAGCCCTCCACACTACTGTAAGAGAACATGAAAGAGAAGTGACCTGTGGCGCAGCAAGACAGCACACAATTCTCATACATTTGAAGACACCAAGGTCTTTTGGCCAGTGCTTTATCAGTGCTACATCATGGGAACACATTCTTCCTGTCAGTCAATAATAGGAGTTTGAATGCCAGATCACAAACAGTAAGAAATAATGAACTATCATTTCAGCACATCAGACACTAGAAATCAAATCAGTTGAAGTTATTGATCTTCCTGCGTCAGCAGAGCACAGAGGCTCAGAGTATCAGCACTGCACACTAATGTAATTCTGCTCTCATTTCTCAGTCTCTCTGAAGCCAAACTTCTGAGTCAGCCTAGATGCAGAGCCATGACAACGTAAACCTCCCCCTCAAATCAGTGACTCACAACAGCAAAGCAGAGAGCTGCACAATCACAAACATCCTGAGACTATGAAGAGAAATTAATTTTTTTTACAGCTCATACATGTTTACCCATTTATCTTTCTAAATATATTTTATTATTTATTTATTTTAAATTAAATTAATTGTTATATTAAATTATTTATCTGAATTTATTTACTTATTTTTCATCTCTTATGTAAAATATCCAATCTAAATTTATTTATTTTTTTACTGCTCTTATATAGTCTATGCATCTATCTAAATTTATTTCATAGCTTATATGTATATTTATCTAGACTTATTTTATTATTCATTTATTTTTAAAAGCAAACATCTAACCATCTATCAATTCATTTAAATGAATTTTGAATGAAACTTACAAAAAAATGACTTATTATTATTATTAATAATGCAATTCTTTTAATAAATAATAATATTTAACAAACTATTTACTTATTTATTTTAAATTATGTATTAAGTCTGGATTTGAACCAGAGACTCATTGCATGTCAAATGGAAACCACTGCATGAGAGACTAACATGTCAATCCATACACTCTATATTCATAAACCCTTGTTTTCACAGAGAGTGCCTGAAAACATCATACTGCCTCTATTTGTCTCTCTCACCTCCCCGTGTGCAGGTTGATCAAGCAGTGGGCCAGACAGGCCACAAACTCCTGGTCATGGTTGCCGGGTCCCAGCACAAGGTTTCGGTTTACCGTCAGCACACGCAGTGAATCTAGAAGGGTGACCTGTTGTGGGACGGTCTTGTGTGGTCGTGAGAGCTGGTAAAGGATTGTTCGGTTCAGACAATGGTAGATTGAGTCCAGAGACAAACCCTGTGATCGGCGTTTGGACTGAAAAAACAAAACAAAACAAAACAAAAAAAAAACAGAAGAAAGGATAAAAGGAGATTTGTTGAGAAACCAACGCTCATGTAAGTCACATAGGAATGCAACATAAGTCTTGCACATGAGGAGTGTAAAAGAGAGAGAGAGAGAGAGAGAGAGAGAGAGAGAGAGAGAGAGAGAGAGAGAGAATTGTAAAACTAACAGAAAGTTGTAACGTAATAACAGGATAATAATGTTATGGTTATGACATCACATCACTTTGTGTGTCCTTTAAGTTGTTCTTAAATGATTGATAGGTAATACATTTTTTAGTGAAACATTTTTTAGTTTTAGTGAAACTTTTGTTAGTATACATGTACACAAAGTTATTATATATATATATATATATATATATATATATATATATATATATATATATATGTATAGCATAAAAGAAAACATAAATGCGAAAGCATAATTGGAGGTTATTTGGGCAACACCTAGTATGAGTTCACAGGATGCGCTCACCTGGGTGATCAGCTGAACTATGAATTCCACCACTAGCTTGGACTCTTTATTGAACATGCCTTGCCACAGCTTATCCACCACACGCTGGGTGAAGTAGAAGACGTTGTTGACCAGGATCTGGTAACTTCCTCCTGTTGTTATGGGCAATGATGCCTCCTCACCTGTTGGAGGACACAAATGAAAAAAAAATGTCATTTTTACTTAGGGAACATTAGAACAAGGGGAAATGTGGAGGAGGTCAGGGGTCACAGAAGTCACCATCATCCTCCAGCTAATAATTTACTTAAAATGAAATATCTATTTACTCACTTACTCACACTCATGACATTCCAAACCCTTAATGTTTTTCATACACAAACAAACTAGACACCAAAAAAGTACCATGAATGTAGTTTGCATGAGCCATGAGCTATTTTATATAACAATCCTTCTGACACCATATGAGAAAGGCACAAAATTTAGATCATCATTCTCTGAATATCATAGTATCTGCCATAGCTATGAAATTTTATTTGAGGTAGGTACATTCAAATATGGCAGTGGTTCTCAACCAGCAGGCATAGGATGACTTAAAAATATTTAAATTAATAAATTATTGTTAATATACTAAATAATCTAACTCTAAATGTAAATGCTAAAAAGTCATATAAAATTAAGATGTAAACTTGTAAATCATGTTTTTACCCCTCAATAACTATTGTTATTGAAGTACATAAAGTTCTTGAAACTTTTGGAATAACAAAATGAATCATAGTTAATTTAATATAAAACTTCTAGTTTCTGTTATTAAAAAAAGGTTAAAAAACAAGCTGTCATGATTACAGCAGAAATACTGAAAATATCTTTTTTTTGTATATTTTGTTGGACAATGGTGGGGACTTCTAGTCAAAAAGGCTGAGAATTACTGAAATATGGTCAGTCAAGACCTGCTTTTTGCATATATTGTGACTGATCTTCACTGACATCAAAAACCACACAGGTTGGAACAAAATGAGGGTGAGTAAATGACAGTATTTTTGACTGAAGCATTATACCAGAGCATTTTCCCTGAGCTAAACCTGATGATTGGGATGCAACTAACCCAACAGAACATCTGCTGCAAGAAGCTGCTCCATTACACTGTCCAGGATGTAGGACTGAAACTCCTTCTGCTGGGTTCTGGTGGAGCGCTCTGGTGAGGCCTGAGTACAGAGAGCAAAGTTACTGTTTCTGCCCAACAGATGGACACTCCCACAATAGCTTCTAACAAGCAGCATTCAATGTGCCACAAAACAATACAAAATAAAGCCACAATGACATGAACTGAAATTCTGTTGCTTCACTGGCAACAAATAAAATGTTCACTTTTGATCAATCGCGCAGATATCCGAAATGATCTTACCTCTAGCAGAAGATCAATGATGGGGGTTTGTTTGCTGGCAGGTGTCATGCACAGGTTGTCCATGATGAGGACCCTCATGAAGTCAAAGACGTACTTCTTGGCTGGGTGGTTGGTCAGGTAGGTTTTATTGCCTACATTACAGTATTCTGACTGGCTGCGGTTCATGCCTGTATCTGTCACAAAGGCTTTGAACTCTTCTGTTGGTGAGCTGGCTTCATCATCCAAATCACTCACCTGAGAAAAAACAAGACATTTTTCATCTTGAACATCAAAAGGACAAATTCTCAAAGGCCCTGAGCTCCCAAAAGCCAGTTACAATGACAAAGCGCAATAGCGTACCATCTCAGAGTAGGGCCGTATATTGAAGGGGAAAACTGTAGCAGCAAGTGTACACAGGAAGTCCGGGCTGTGCCACATGGGTGCCAGATCTGGGATGTTGTGATAGAGGTAACGGAAAAACTGCATGAGAGTGACAGGATATTCTCTCAGCCAGGAACCCTCCTCCTCTGACTGCCAAGGCTGCGGGTTAGATAAAGAGAAATATCAAAAACTATGTCAGCTTTTGCTATGAGCTTATTTTAAGGGCCTGTGGTCACAGGGATAAATTATTTTAGCATAAAACCATTTTCTTTCATTTTTTACTTTAAGCATCAGTTTGTCATTAATCTCCCAATTCATCCAGAATTCTTCATCAGTAGTATAAAACCATTGATAAACTACCAACTGACAACCAGAACAATCATTACAATTACAACAGTTGCTCCTCTGACACATATTTCTGAGGCAGGCGAGTTGGAGACTCACCAGGTTGAGCATGCTGCGCAGCATGGCGAGGAGCAGGAACGCCGCTTCAGTGCACATGTTGTGAATCACCACTGTAGCGCTGGAGGCAGGGACGCCAAATATAAACGTCCAGATAGAGTCCAGGTCAAACTGTGTGAGAAGATTGGCAAACCTCAATAAATATTTAATAATTATTGTTAAATATATATTATATAAATTATTAAATAATAATTATTATTAAATATAATTAAATAATAATTATTATTATTTATTTAAATAAATAATAAAAGATTTATGTTTTGTGTAAGGATTTTTGTTTAAAAAGTAAAAGAATGTATAGTGGTGACACTAAAATGCTCTAACACTGAGGAAAGTGCAGATGGTTAACATTTATACATTATAACATATAAAGCATGCATGATTGAAAGGATGGTAAAATGAAAATAATTTGAAATTTTGAACACCAGTATAACTTACATTTACAAGTCACCTTAAAATACAGTGTGATCCAAAGGGTTGAGGTTACATTTGTAAATAAACAGTTTTAGGATTTTGATTAAAACAAAGAAATAATATGGTGTAGAATGATTCAGGTTCTACACTACTTCTAGGTCATTAATGATAAAATCAAATTGTGACATTGAGCATGTGTACGAAAGGTCAAAAAGGAAAATACTGTTTTTTAATTTTAATTTTTCAGTTCAATGTTTTTAAACAAATTGTACACTCAAATGTAGATAGTAAAAATTATTTTAAAAATGTATTATGTAAAATTATAAATTTCAGTAGTAGTCTCAGACATGTGAAATGATTTGGATTCGGAGATCACACACACACACACACACACACACACACACACACACACAAACACACGTACGTTTAATTAGCTATCTAAATGGGGACATTCCATAGATGTAATGGTTATTATACTGTACAAACTGTATATTCTATCCCCTTACACTAACCCTACCCCTAAACCTACCCATCACAGAAAACTACATTTTTACATTTTTAAAAAACCTTTAATTACTTTATTTTTAAACCAGTTTTACAAAGCGATGACATCCCTAAAGGGAGGTTTTTGAAGTTTTTGTCAGGTTTTGGTCACTTCTAGGTACAAATTTGTCCCCAAAATATAGTTAAGTAACACATACACACACGCACACAAAAAACACAGTGAAGACATTAAGTTTGATTAGTAGGGAAAAAAAGGTTTGCATACTGACATGTACCTGCAGGCTGTCAGGCAGCTCTGTGATTGGCTGCTGGAGGAAGAGGGCCATGAGCATGAAGTAGATCTCTGGAACATTGGTGTGTTTGGGTAGCAGAGTTTGCAACACAGGGAATCCTGGGAAATGGCAGGCATCTCGGTTGATTTCACGAACCGTCGACCTGCCTCCTGCACTGCGGCCCACATTAAAACCTGAGATATGAGCAAAAGAATAGCCCACAAATTATATAATAATACCATAAACTTAGTTGTTAATTGTTCTTCTTCTTATTACTGTATCAAAATATCATTATTGTTTAATGATAGTTGTTTTTTAACATCTATATAATTAGTAAATATGATCACATAGGTCTCACCCAGAACAGTGCCTATCTTATTAGTGAGCACAGAGTCAGTGTGGTCCAGCCACCCTCCACCAGACAGGCCCTCTTTAAACCGGCTCAGGATGGATTGGTTACTCAGCAACACCACCAAGATCAAGAGAGCTGCCGTCACCGTGCTGGAGTGAATGTGTTCTTCCATAAACATCAGCAACCAATCAAAACCCAAGGTGCGCACAAGCTCATCACATGCCCTGTGGGAGGTAGCAGAAAGGAAAATGTAGGGTTGGGTGATTAATATGAAAGCGAAACTTACAAACGTATGTTTTAATGTTTTATGTCAACAGGATTAATTTACAATTAAATGGTGTGTTCTGCAATTTTTTTCCAACACAAAGTGCATACGCTGAGTGCACTGTTAAGCAGTAAAAGCATTTGGGCCACACTAAATCATTTTGGACACAAATTTGAAGTGTCCAGTTCCATCTGTATCCAATCCCAGATATCATCCCTAAACTAGCAGACTCAGGTAACAATGTTACAGATGCTGTAAAATGCAGTGCAGCTCTCTAAAGTCTAATAATTCACCCATGATTTAATTAGGAGCATCACTCACTGTGCATTAACAGTGCTCTTCTCTTTGCAGCTGAAGAGCTGTTTGAGCAGGATGTCCAGCAGTCTGTTCCGCAGAAGAATCAGGTTGGACGACAGGAGGCCTCCAAACTCATCATCAACTCCTGGACAAACACCCAGGAAGAAGATTAAAGTTGCGCTCATGTTATGGTAATGTTGCATTTCAATTGGTATCTGCATGATGGGAATTTCACGTAAGGGCAAAACATTTTCCCATGTTTGTTTTTTTTTCACACAAATTTGATGTTGACCGACATAAAGCTGCTTGGTTTGAAAGGGTCTTGAGTTGTTAACAGAGTGATGATAAGATAGAATGCTTATTTGATACTAAGCTTATTTGAAACCAACCTCTATCGATCTTCTCCTCATTGGTGTTCTCCATAATGACAAACTTCTCACAGACTGCAAATGTTGGTAATGTTGAAGAGATGAACTGCCCAAACCTTTGCCATAAACAAAATAAAGTGTTTTGTAGAGTTTTTCAAGACAATTCTTGGTTATTATTGTAATATTTATCCAAATAATTCTTAGACAACAGAAATGATTCCTCAAGCCACCTCTGCTTCTAAACACAGTATATTCTGTGGCAACGGAAACTGTCCAAAATCAGATGGATCTGAATGTGTCAATTCTGATTCAGATTCAGTCTTCTCCTCTCTGTGGTTTAGACAGCATACATTTAAAAGGGCCTACATCTCTGTGCCTACCTGAGCAGGTCATATGAGTTGGGAAAGCCCTGCAGCAGGAGACTTAGGACATTGCCGATGGCAGCGATGGTGGGCTGAGACAGAGACTGATCCCTCAGAGTCAGCAGCAGTTTGGGGATCAGCTGGAACTCCCGCAATAGTTTGGCATTCTTAGCAGCTTCACTGAGAACCAAAACAATTAAAAACTGTGTTAGAGATAATAGTTTAATTCATTTCTCTGAATTTAGTAACATCACTCCCCCTCTCATATTCTCTCTCCCCTTGTCTATTATGTACATATTGGAGAAAAATCCACACATTTCATATATCATGTGATTTATTCACTCCCATTCAAAAGTTCATGTCAGTAAGATTTTTTTTTTCCCAAAAGAAATTCATACTTTTATTTAGTAATGATTCATTAAATTGATCAAAAGAAACATTAAGACATTTATAATGTGAAAAACACTAAAATGTTTCTTGAGCATGTGGAAGAAATTTTAATTTTTAACATTAATTTTAATTAATCATAACCAACATTTCTTTCCTTACAGGGATAACATTTATATATGCTTTTGATACTGAATGTGTCTAACACTTGGGCCAGAATTACTGTGTCTGAAAATAACAAAAGGAGAAATAAAACTAGACAGGTGTCTAGTTTTGTTATGTATGTCCAACCTCATGATCGAGGTGATGAAACGTGTCACCTTTACCATGTTCCTTTTTATAAAAACTATTGTACCCTCTTTGTCAGGGGATTTTTCTCTGAAATTGCTCCGAGATCCTCCCGACTGTGATTATAGCATATTGAAGGCATTGTCTGGAGACTGTCTGATTACTGCTGCACTGCAGGTTAGTGGAACATTAAAGATCTTAATCCCAAGATCTTAGTGTTCACAAGGGATGAGACGTCGTCCGACTCGAAGCAGGTGTCGAAGTGGAAACACCTAGTAGAGTATAAATTTGTAGGTGTCGAAATGGAGACGCCTATGGGTGCAGACGCCCCGTTTCGCTTAAGTCAGGTGCGTAAGGGAATTTCTACCACAAGCATCAAATCAGATAATATTAGAATGATTTGCTAGGTCACCATCATAATGCTGATGCTTAATGTGCACTACCAGCCTTCTATAGTGCTTAAAGGGTTAGTTCACCCAAAAATGAAAATAATGTCATTTATTACACACCCTCGTGTCGTTCTACACCTGTAAGACCTTCGTTCATCTTCGGAACACAAATTAAGATATTTTTCATTAAATCCGATGGCTCAGCGAGGCCTGCATAGACAGCAATGGTACTTCCTCTCTCAAGATCCATAAATGTACTAAAAACATATTTTAAAAAGTTAATGTGAGTACAGTGGTTCTACCTTAATATTATAAAGCGACGAGAATATTTTTTTGTGTGCCAAAAAAAACAAAATAACGACTTTTTAACAATATCTAGTGATGGCCGATTTCAAAACACTGCTCTGGAGCGTTATGAATCTTTTGAGTCGAATTAGTGATTCGGATCGCGTGTCAAATGACCAAACTGCTGAAATCACGTGACTTTGGCGCTCCAAACCACTAATTCGATTCGTAAAGCTCCAAGGCTTCATGAAGCAGTGTTTTGAAATCGGCCATCATTAGATATTGTTTTTTTGGCGCATAAAAATATTCTTATCGCTTTATAATATTAAGGTAGAACCACTGAACTCACATGAACTGATTTAAATATGTTTTTAGTACCTTTATGGATCTTAAGAGAGGAAGTACCATTGCTGTCTATGCAGGCCTCGCTGAGCCATCGGATTTAATCAAAAATATCTTAATTTGTGTTCCGAAGATGAACGAAGGTCTTACGGGTGTGGAACGACATGAGGGTGAGTAATAAATTACATTATTTTCGTTTCTGGGTGAACTAACCCTTTAAAAGTAAAGACCAAGCCCAAAGAAGTATCATTAAATTGCAGAAAGGTTTCAATCAATTGCCCTGAATCAAAGATTCAGTAAGGAATGTTGAAGTACAGATGGATTACCTGGATTCAGTCAGAAGTTCAATGAAGTGCTCGAAGAGAGAGAGGTGCAGTTCATAGGGAGCATGAAGCCAAACCTGAAAGAACACCACATTATTAAAAAAAAAAAAAAAAAAATGGATATCATTAAAAACAAACAAATTTCATGATCTTTTGAAACAAAACCGTTTCAGAACTGAAGACCACTTACTGAGCTCATTTATAAATGGTCACCATGCATTTTTACTGATCGGATAGCTATCTAATTTTGTTAAAACAGTTCCATTTACACTTAGCCACATAAATGTGTCTCCATAAAATGAATATAAATACATTTAATCATCAATTCCCATGCTACATGCAAATTTACCAGAGTTCACATAAACGAAAGCAGATATGATCAAAGATATGATCAACAGATATGAAGATAAAAAAAACACAAATATATGGCTACCGGGGGTCAGTACAACATGCTCTCTCACATTTATTTTTTACCATTTTGGGAGGAGTAAAATTTACACTTGTGGCTTCAACAACCATATGCATTTACACTTGTCCAGTTTCGTTTGGAATGTGTCTCAAACCACCTCCTGAAGTGGTTTGAGTGACTGGATTTATATCAGTCTCTAAAGCATTTCGGAGGGCATTTACACCTGGTCTTTCACGATCGGATAGCTATACCATCAGAAAAAATGCATGAAGTGACCAGTAAACAGGCCCACTGAAACTACGTTACAAAACTATTGGATTTCTTATGCCAGAACAATAGAAACAAGTGCCTCTAGTTCAGTTTTGTCAGTCTGAGATATTTATACATCTTGACAGGATGTTTAAAAGAGGTCAGTCATTCTTTGTATATCTGCTGGATGTGAGTAAAATCACAGAACCACTAAGGCTCCTCGTGTGAGCTTCGCACCTCAAAATCACACAGCAGGTCCTGGAAGGCTGTGGAGTTCGGGATGATGGAGGTCTCGTGGCCACTATCGACGGTTCCAACCAGGGAGAAGGTCAAGTGCAGGATATGGCTGTTCAACAGAGGTCGTTTCTTTTTCAGCAACATGGCCAACAGCTATAACAGAAGACGCTCAGTTAAAGAAGATCTTTCAGGCAAATTATCTAAAGCTGACAGGGAAAAAAAACAACAAAAACAGAAGGTCTATGCAAAAGAATGATCTGCTAAATTTTCATTAGTCTACTCATTTCAGAAGGATTCAGTGATCCGATCAGTTTAAAACAGGCTGCAACCCAACACTCAGCCATTCATTTTCCTTACACAGTGACACCACAATCAACATTAGCTCTATGAAACATTGCATTCTCTACACAGACCCCATTAAAGCAGCAGAGAAATAAAACAATGCACCATCTGTTATACTTAAACCAGCACATCCCAGCATGCCCACCCTTATGAACCCCCACTTATCACATCAGTTGGCTGCCCAGGCTCACTGTTAGCATTTAATTTGCCACCTCATTGGCTCATAACATCCTACAGCTACAGAGAACAGAGGACATCCTCAGTTCAAAGTTCACAGAGTAATTGTTATTGCAGCCCACCTGGTAGCCTTTGATACGCTCCATCTCCTTGCTAGCTAGCGGGTTGCTCTTGACAACACAAACTAAGGCTTTTACTGCAGCATAGAGACCCTCTACGTCTGATGCCATGGCAACCAGGCCCAGAATGGCAGCTGCTCCTCCGATGTACTGGAGGTTGGTGGCCACTGGTTTGGTTACGAAGGCGCGCACACCTACATGGAACAAGATTGTAGCTATAAATACATGAACACTGAAAGAAAGGGCTGGCTTTTTGGAGAGGGTGTGCTGTGTGTATTTATTCTGCAAAAAGCAGATCTCCACTGTGCTAATGAAAACAGCACACACACTCACCCAGGTATCCAATGACTGCAGATCCAATGGTCCTGGCTGGTCCGTTGAGATGGCCAACTGCATTATGGACGAGCTTGACTGGTGTGGCACTTTCATGAGAGGAAACTCCAAGCTGAAAGAGGATGAAAATGTCTCTGAGCAGCTTTTTCAAAAATTATCATTCAAATAATATCTATGGGGGGGGGGGGGGGGGTGCCTTGCCTGCACTGCAAATTTCTGCAGAATTGGAACACTCGTCCTACACAAAGTTCTACACATTCTGAACCCCTCGCATGTTTATTTAATAAATATTTTGGCTAACTTTCAGCTACCAAAAAGTGTCCAATACTAGAATTCTGCAGATGATCCTAAAGAAATAGTAAAGAAATTATGTCTATAAGCTGTTTTCCACAAAAAAGCTCTGCCAATTTTCACATAAGTTGAATGTCCTTATTTATGCAGAACTTTAACACGTAATTTACAAAACTGTACCCCTTGTCCACACTATTATTAGATTTTTTTTTGTTGATTTAGGCTTTCAACTAACAATAACATTGAAGTACAGTTTAAGCTGCATTAAACATATGTACCCTGAAGAATTCGGCATCAAATGTAAAGAAAGTCTGCACATCCCATATACCTTTCAAAAGTTGGGGGGATTTTTTAAAAATATATTAAGCCTCTATTCAGCAAGGAATGCATTAAATTGTTCAAAAGTGACAGTGAAGACAAATGTAACACATTTCGATTTCAAATAAATACTCTTCTTTTGAACTTTCTATTTATCAAAGAAACCTGAAAAAAATCTGTTTACACAAAAATATTAAGCAGCACAACTGTTTTCAACATTAATAATAATAAGTTTTTTGAGCACCAAATCAGCATATTAGAATGATTTCTAAAGAATCATCTGACTGGAGTATTAAATTGCTAACAGTGATTGTAAATTAATTGCCTAAATTATTACATTATTAGCAAAATGCATTCTCTAAATTGTAATGATGACATGCATTCTCTGTAAAGCTGTTTTGAAACGATATGTATTGTGAAAAGCGCTATACAAATAAATGTGAATTGAATTGAAGTAATGGCTGCTGAAAATTACAGGAATAAATTACATTTAGGGGGGAAAAAAAAAACTATATATTTACACTGTGTGTGTGTGTGTGTATGTGTGTCTGTCTGATATACATACACAGGTTTCCTTATGGCCATGATTATTTGGTGGGTGTTCAGTTTAATTTGAACAGGAAGTGATTCATATGACAATGTCAATTTATAAAATGTAATGCAAAATGGGCACTTTTATATTATTCATGTAACTGTTTTAATACATTACATGAATTCATCAATGTTTAATTTTTTTTTATTTTTTAATATTCGTTTAATATTTAATATTAATATCATCAATGTTTAATCATCAATAATTAATATTTAATTGAAATTACTGCATTAAATATATATATAATTTTAGCATTAAGAAGCAGGAAGAAGGTGAGACTGCTTACCTGTTTGGCAATGGCTTTGCTGTCCAGTTTGTTGTAGACCTTTCGTATCTTGGCCACAGTGAGAGTAGATACAGAGTGAGCAAAGAGACTGAAGGAAACCTTCTCTTCAGGGACCAATGCAACAGGACAGGGTGGCACAGCCTCGGTCTTTGAGTCTTTACCTGGAGATATGAGAAGAAACCCTGTCACAATCCTAAGCCACAACTAGCAACTACACACAAGATAAAATATTTAATTAATTTACAATAAACATCTACGTTTGATATTAAGCATCTTTTGATCTCTAGTTATCTACCTAGTGTAACATAACAGGTACTTACACGGCAGGTAAACAGCTTGGAAACTGCCTACATAATTGGGTCCCAGCTCATAGATGGCAGCCACACTGGCAGCAGGCAGCACCTCCTCCAGAAAGTGAGTGGGCCCCAGTCGCCAGACCAGAGTGGAGAGCTGGCGCTGGGCTGGTGGTGTGCCGATGTAGCTGTACACCGTGCTCACCACAGGTGGGTTTGTGGAGGCAGAGCCACCGGGAGCATTGTGAATGTAGTGCAGCTACAAAGACAAGTGCAATGAGAAATAAAAGAGGAGAGTGTGAGTCCTCAATAAACTAACGTCTTTTAAAATCTGAACAGATTTTAAAACACTAGATATCATACACTTGCCGACATTGTAATTTGTTGCAGAGGCCCGGTTTACACCTGATATTAAGATGCATTTTGGTTGACTGTATCACAAGTGGATGGATGCTAAATAGAGGTGTAAACAGGGTCTAAAACGTTTTGAGCTTGTCCACCTTCGACAACTTCCAGAGGTAGTTTAAAACGCATTTGACAGGACTGCTTTTAACTGTAGATGCTCATGTGGTTGAATGCGTTTGAACAGCCTACTCTCCGCCTACTTAGTTGATGCATAAACATTATGGGAAGTGTGCTAGCCAGGCAGGATTTAAACTTTGTCGGCTGAAGGCACAAGTTTGGTTTGAAGATGAAATACCAAGCACAATGTTCTTTCACCATTCCTGATTTCTAACATGCACTCACCACGCTCAGTGTAGTCTTGCAGCTACCAGAGCAGAACATTGTGTGAGCTTATTTTGTCCATTAGATCAAAAGATCTGAAAAGCCCATACTTTTACCCACCCATAGACCCTTTCCTTTGAAGAAATCAGGACCGAAGTCCTGATCCAATCTACCAAAATGCACTTTAACACCAGGTGTAAACAGGGTCTGAGAAAAACTGGGCAACATACACTAAACAACAGAAGATCATGCACTACCAGACTTTTAAATTGAACACAGCAAACTCACACAGAAACATGTGCCTCATAGCTAGAAGATGCATGACAAATGAAAACAATAAGTGTTTTAAAATCAACTCAAAAAAATCAAACATGTTTAATATCCACTGACTGGATAGATTTATAGTCTGAAGCTAAAACATCAAAGCGTTCCCATTAGACACTACGCAAATTTCTTTAAAATCGGTCCAATTCAAATCTGCAAACTGGCTCTGCCATCATCTCGTCCAGACTATAAATGGGGGGAAAGACTTTAATCACTTTTGTAACTGGCCAACAGCTGAAGTTTTTCCCACATTTGCTGCTTAAAATGATTTGTGTGTGACGAACAAGTAAGGAATAAATATGTTTTGGTTAATCTGTTGGTTAATCTGTTTAACAGAAAGGTTCAGATCTATTGATTGTTTAACAGTAGTCTTGGGAACTGGTGATTTGGCTGCTAATGAAGCATGTGGAATCACCAGATTTCAGATCTGACCTTTGTGCATAAAAGATAATTATGCCACAGTACTTTAGTTAAAACAAAACAGAGGTGTCCACATCAGGAGCTGGGCCACACCTTGACCGTGCTGACCATCTGACCATCGATGTAGAGAGTCGCCATGCTGTTCTTCAGCATTCCTTTGCTCATAACCAACACCAGGTGGTGCCACTGTCCCTCGGTGATGAGGTCAGCACAGCGGAAGCGAGCACAGCAGGGCAGGATCTCATAGAAGGAGGACTCCTCACTGAAGTCATCCACTGCGAGGGGAGAGAGGAAATGATGTCACGTCACTAACCACAGACAAAGGAACTTTTCCTCTGCGTTTCAGAAGGAATAGGCTCTTAAATGCTACATAAAATTACTTAATTGTCCATCAGCAGTTTTCCTACAAAACGCGTGGTGACATCACAAGCTAAATTAATATTTAAAATTTGTTAATTACTTGTTTAATGTGTTCACAAACAACCGCAAAAAAAAAAAAAATCATTTTAAAAGTTTGTAATTGATTTTTTATATCTGCGTAAAGAGGAAGAAAGGTTGAAATGGTCATCTGATTTACAAACATTCCACATCATTAAAACTTTGCTGACTAAAGAGCTAGAAGAGGAAGTTGTAGGAAACACTTGCCGTAGGCCTGAAGCAGCTCTTCCTTGGTGGACACAATGAGAGATCGGTCCTTAGCGGACAGCACAATGGCCAGGCACACGTAGTGCTGCTCAGATGAGGTGGCCCGTCGCACCACCGTGAGCAGACGCACAGGGTGACTCTGGGGTGGCGTGCTGAAGCGCTCAACGCAAAACCACGTCGAGTAGCTCAGGCCAGATGGGGGTGGAAAGAAACGCTCTCCTGGAGAGATGAAAATGAGGATATTTAATATGAGTTACTTTCCCTTTTTGCAACATTTGCATATAGAATGAAACATAACAGTAGCAGCTGTCCAGTGTTACATGTATATTAATGTTGATTAATTTCAGAATAGCTTTTTATTGGACAGATATGACCTCTTTTAAATTCTGATGCTGCTTGAACAGGCGATGAACTTATTAGACAAAGTATACAGTGGGTTCCCAAAGTCTGAGACCACTAGTGAATTTTTTTTTTGTTTGTTTGTTTTTCATTACAAATGATACTGCTGTTCAAACATTTGGGATTGGTAAGATTTTTTTTTTTTTTATATATATTTTTGAAACAAGTCTCTTATGCTCTCCAAGGCTGCATTTATTTGATCAAAAATACAGTAAAACAAGTAATATTGTGACATTATTACAATTATTACATTTTAAATGCACAATTTATTCCAGTTATGACAAAGCTGAATTTTCAGCAGCCATTACTCTTCATGATTTGAGATAGAAATCTGCTGTAAAATAGAAATACCAGCGATTTGAAACCACGTTTTTGAAGCTGTCTTTAGATCACTACAGTTTTAAAGAGAAAATACTCAGCAATGGTGTTGACTTATGAATTTGTACAAGGTTTGTCTTAAAGCATATTAAAACACCACAAAGCCATATAAACAACATTAAAAACTTGATTTTCACCACAGAGGTACTTTAATACATGTTTTGTATTTTTGTATTTATTTTAATCTTTTATTTTCAAGTTCAAATAATTTTTTATATGGTTTGGGGACCAACATCGTCACTGAATAAATCTGGACTTTGCATAATGATCTATTACATCAAGCGCACATTCTTGAAAATTTATCCTAAGCTACTTGGATACACTAAATCCACTTTGGCTTGTACCCTAAACCCAGGAAACCCCTGGAAGAGAGACAGGAACAATGAACTAGACTGCAGGGAATCTGAATGAAACTCTCTGAGCAAGAAATGATGATGTCATCGACGAAAATAGGTCAGAGGATATGATGCAGGAGTCTATCTATAAATACTGAAATCATCCATTTACATTCAACAGAGAGAGAGAGAGAGGAGATGAGGGAGAGGAAATAGGGAGGATGAACGAGAGAGAGACAGTAAAATAAAGAAAGAGAGGAGGTGAGAGAGAGATGGAGAGGCAGCGAGCCCTGAATCACATCATTAATACTACATAGGCACTTGTACGCCCACTCAGGCCTGCTGTGAGCCGGTGCCGCTCGAACAGGAGCAAAGGCACACAAACAATTTCTGTCAAGCTCTGTCAAGTTTACCTCTTTTCTCTAGACTCCACCATCTTTGCAAAAACTCCGTCACAGCGCTGTGCTCCTGTTCCCTCTACCTCCCGCCTGTCATGAGCCAAGACGCTTCTAAAATTCTGTCAAGCTGCAATGCCATCCTTTGCTATCCCACGTTTGTAAACTCAAAAACTTGTTCAAAAACCTGCTCAAAAATTGTGTTTCACAGTTTGGAAAACTTGATTCTTTTTGGTCAATCACATAACAACTGATAAACTATATTTTACTATTGTCCATGGCAATATACCACTGCTATTTTCATCTCTCTCATATCGTTAGAATAGCTAATTGGCACCATCTTGTGAATCAGACTTCAGTAATGAATTTAGTAAACATTTAAATCCGAGAAGTTAAAGCAAGCAATAAAAACATTGTTGGAACATGAAAAGGGAGAATTTAAAATAGAGGAACATGTAACATTATAGCTAAGGCTGCATTTCTTTGATTAAAAAAAAAAAAAAAAAAAAGTAATATTGTGTTTTTATTATTACATTTTTACAATTTAAGATATCTTTTCTAATATATTAAAAAATCTATTCTAATTTAATCCTGCAACGACAATTACTAAAGTCTTTAGTGTCACATGATCCTTCAGAAATCACTCAAATATGCTTATTTGGTGCTCAAGAAACATTTAGTATTATTAATGTTGAAAACAGCTGTAATGCTGAACATTTTTTTTTTCATTTTCAACAAAAATATTCAGCAGCACATATATATAGACGAATATCGTAATATTGTTGCAGCCTTTGTCTTGTTGCTGAAACACTTGTTTTCTACATTGTAACATTATTTTTCTAAGCATGATAATAAAATAATATTAACTCAAATACATGGACATGACCTATTGATTATTCTGGTAAGTAGCCTTGTAATAAGTGGGATAATGTACACTGAGCTGATCATTACTTTGATTCTGGGATCCCGATCACCAAGACGAGTTTTATTGTGTGATAATGACCTGCTCCTTGTACATTATTCTTAACTTAATGGATGAATAACTGCAGCATACTTTATCAATTTAATCTATAATTTCTTCATACTTTGGGCTTTATCTTCATAAAGATTTCCAAAGAATGGGAAGATACTGGCTGCTGTCATGCAAATCACAGGGGACAGTGTGTTTATGAGCACGTACCGTTTCCCATGCCACTGACCACCGCCCCGTCACTGACTCCAGATGTGTTAGCATTGCTGGACGGTGCATTGTGAGGGGCCAAACTGGGCAAAAACAAACAGCTGGAGAGAGAAGATGGGAAAATAAAAAATGAATTTCAATTTATCAGGAATCCCAGCATCTCATACATTTCACACATTTTATTCTCGTCTCTCAGTAACAGTCGTAAAATGTGGGAATATTTCACATTTGGCTTAAAGAGGAGATGTTTATTTGTGGGTGTCATGCCTTATGTAACAATGACAGAGTGTGCTCATCATAACAGCACTGAATTACATTGATTACAAACATCACTTATAAAACTTATTCAAACACCAGCAGATATTACTACATGTTAGAGAAGCAAATAATGAAAATAGGTGCGACCCAATGGAAAATTCCTGTCAATCCCTGCTTCATTAAACATTCTGCCATTCATTAAAATAAAGAGAAAACCACCAAGTGTCACTCAAACAGCTAAATGAGTCTCTTTGGAGGCTAATTAACCCTGACAAAGGAAGCCTCATATGTCATTTTAATATTGAAAAAACGGTGGCGTTAAAAAAAAAACATCCCACATCATACTAACAACACAAGCATACACCCAAAAACAGTGAAACATTAACACCTCCCACCAGACATGGAAGTGTGTGAGCAAGGGTTCAATTCAGAGACACAAAACTGCTCGCGAAAGTAAACTACATATGACAAAGCCTCCCTTTGGGAACATTTGGAGACATCCTTACTTGGAAAAAAATATTTAAGTAAAACCAAGCTCATGTACTTGTACTCGTAAAAATACCCGATACCAAAGACCGATACCTCACGTGACGTAACTGACAGAATTTTCCGTGCAGAGACACCGACGACAGCAGCAGAAACAATGTCAGCCTCAGGGGTGTGAAAATACTTCAAAATTAATGATAACAACCCACACATTGCGAACTGCATGCTTTCAATCACAATTCGTTATCGATTAATGAAGGCGGGATAGGCGGAATCGCGCTGAATGACACAGATCAGAAGCGCTACCTCTCGCTCGCGCGCTCTCTTTCTTGCGCGCGATCCCAATTCTCTCAGACAGCGCGCGATCAGTTCTCCTTGCGCCTGAATGGTCAAATGAACACATAGTTTTCAAAATGTCCATCGTGTGGAGTATCTCATGTAAATACAGTCGATTATGGCTTAAGTCGACGTAAACATTTGGGTGAAAACAGGATATGTGTCAATATCCATGGATTCGGTCTTAAAGGGACCGTAGCCTAGATTTGTCATTAATGTTAATAAAACAACAAAAGATGTTAAATAAATGTATACATGGTAAATAAACCTAATGCATCTGAAAAACAAGTTTATTTAATTTGTATCTCTATAATATTTGTTCTATTGTTTGTAATTTGTCTGTAAATTTCTTTTTATATAACAACAATTATATATATTGGTAATTATGCCCTTTGAAGGTTATTGGACACTGAAATTTTTGTTCTTTAAGTTTGTGACAAGCACATAAAAATTATTAATTTTTTCATTAGAGTAATAATAAAGAAGCTGTCCTACATTCATTAGTCTCACTGTGTTGTGCTTGGAAAACTGCAACATCAAAAAAAAAAAGAAAAAAAAAAAAAGAGAAATTAATAAATGTATAGGCATCTGTATCGGCGAGTACTAGAAAAAAAGTATCGGTACTCGTATTCGTCCTTAAAAAATGGTATCGGTGCATCCCTAATAGAAGCCTATGTATATGTGTGAACAGGGGGGTTAATGTCCACCACCTCCTCCCTGTGTGCTCCCTTATAACCCAAAAAGCTCTTATCCCAGCACCATTAGGCTGGTCTGCAAGGCCCAATACAGAAAGTGTTTACATGAATTTTTCATGAAGGCAGATGGGGAACGTGCTGTGTCCGTGTGTGTGTGTGTGTGTGTGTGTGTGTGTGCGCGCTTGGTTTTCTCAGTATCCGTGAGATGAGGGCCAGTACAAGTGATTTTTACATCTTCAATTATTCTAAGCTGCATGTTCTATTCAGATGTAGGAGGAAGTATTTAAAGACACAAGAGGATTCTGGCTAAGACACATAAAAGATACATCATTTGGTTTGTCTGTGCAGTTGTTGCAGGTTTAATGGGAATCGTTGTATTCAAGTCAGTAGAACTGCTGCACAATTGTTCAAGCAATAGAAAGGCCATTGGGAAACTAACAAAATTCAATCTGTGCGCAAATAATATTACTTGAAGCATGTGGGTCTCCATTATGTGTGCTGGGTGCAAAAACAGAACCGTTGACCCATTTCATACACATAAATCTCCCATTTAAGCAGCTAATAATTTGGAAAGAAGACAAATGATGATCACTGTGCTTTCATAATTAATGAAAAAATGAAAAATTAAAGATCTGTTATTTTCAGTTTTAGCACGTACCCTGATGGGATTATGTTAAACAGAAACAGATGGAGGCTCAGTGTGGATTCTTTGTTGCGCTTTGAACTGTGATACGTTCGGAGATGTAAGCGCATTTCAAGCCTCTGTTTTTCTGTGAGCTTTAAACTAGGTCAAGCTTTTTAAAGCACAACACCAGATAAATGTTTGATTGATGCATATATCTAGTTAACAAATTTTGAACAAAAGCCAATGAATCCAAAATAGGTGTCTGCTTACAAACAGTGACTGCGCAAACAAATCTTTATCTTCAAAAGATAGGCTGAGACTAGCACTGACAGCCTTACCCGAATCCCTCTAATGATGTGTCGAACTCCACGAAGGCGGGCGTGACGGAGGATCCATGGAGACGGATGTCATGGGGCGTCGTCATGGAGACCAGGCACTTGACTCGGGTGAGGGGCACAGTGCTGCCCTCAGCTGATCGCACCAGACTTCGGCTGATCCGGTACTGGCTATTGTCTTCATTAATTGTGAACACGCTATCCGGCCCAAAACCTTCCATGGACAGGGTCATGCTGTCTGGAGGTGCAAAAGGTCAAATATACAGTCAGTCTGGTCCCGTAAAATCTCCTGCTCACTTAGTATTACACTATTAACTTAAGATTAGAATGAGTTAATGTTCAATTGTGATGTTACATAAATAACAGTTATGACTGTTAGTATAAGTGACTTTATAGTTCACCTCAACCGCATTATTAGGCACAGGAATATGTGCTGTTTTTGTGGGGGTTTTTTAAGAAACATTAGGAAGCACAATTTCTGTTTCTTTTAGATATGTTTGATGAACTACTATATAACATTAACATAGCATTTAAGTGTTTAAAGATTGAAGCAATGTAACAGAAAGGTAAAAAAAAATATGCTTAAGGTTTAAAAAGCAATGTTGTAAATGTGACATTCTACAAGCCGAGAAATGTCCTGTCCTGAAAAACCTTTTAATTCAGTTTAAATTAGAGTTCTCTTAAATAACTTCATTCCGAGATAATCTGTTGTGGATATAACCAACAAAAATATCCGCTTTCACTAGACCCTGGACCGACAGCAGGATTCCTCAGAGACTTCCTACTAAGCAAGCAGGAAACCTTTAAATTAGCAAGGACTCGCTGGACATGCCGAGAGCTTGGAGAAAAGTAATTTCACTGGTAATTAGGGAAGCTGGGATCTCATCTCCAGCAAAACCCTGTTCAATTGAACGGCTCTCAGTTGGCAGAGCTGAGGAGAGCGAAAGGAGAATGTTTTGTTTGATTCTGATGGTGATTGATGGCATTTCACCAAAGACCACAGTCAGTGAAGCCTGAAGTAATGTCCCTCCTTTCACTGGCCCACAGAGAAACCACAGAGACAAGACCACATAAAACTGACACAAACTGTTTACGGGATGGTACAAAAGCACACTGACAGTTCTAGCAGTCTTTATGTAATCTTTTTTTTCCTTACTTCGCATTTCAGCTTCATAGCTGAGGGAGCTCGGCTTGTGGACCCGGTACTGCTTCAGGAGCTTTTTGTCCCAGGCACCGCAATTCAGAGGATTCCCTAGTCGTAAAAATTCCCTGGAAAATATATAAAAACATTTTATAGAGACAGCAATAACCCATCACAACACATTAAGAAAACTAATCACAACAAATACGTTAAGGCAACGACTGTAAATGTTAAATGCAATTAAAAATGTATTAAAAAAACAACAATTTTAATTATTATTATTATTATTATTATTTCTACTCATTACAAATAATAATAACAATACACAAACACTTAAGTAATATTATTATGATTATTATTATTATATATATTTGCAGAAAGATTTTTCCAGAACTGACTGTTGCTTGACATTTAAACCAAGACACAAGCCAGGGATTGATTTCTCAAATGAGATGGAGTGAACTGCTGTTTTGTTTTTTATTTTGTAGTCTGCATCCTCCATCACGTTAGACCAGCCATGCGGAAAATTGAAATCGCTAATCCGTTTGACTTGAAGAAGACCCATGGAGAGCTTTGAATAATATTAAGATGTGTCAAATTTGATCATTTTCCTTTTATGCAAACGTGCAGCTGTGATAAGATCGAATCAGAAAAGACTGAATCGTGCAAAGTGCAGACAGATTTTAACTGACTCATCTGGTCTTTGTATAAACAAAAATCAGTTCATGTTGGAGGCCAATCGATAAAAAGCTGGAGGCAGAAACATGTTCCATTAAGATACTATTCATAAATATTCATCACTTATTCACGTATTCATCAATAAATATTGCTGAGGCCTTTAGATGTACTGGACAAAGAGCTGTCCCTCCAAATCAACACTGTATTAGTCGTGTACTATACTATATATGCTGTATTGTATTGTAGTAGCAGCAAGCAGGGCCTCATTGTTCTTAATATTATATTATATTATATTTTATTAAGTTATATTATATTATTCATTTTCTTGATATAATACTTTATATTTATATCTTTTCCAGTCTCTTTCGAAGAAAAATTCCGTAATAAAAATCTTCTGAGCAAACCTAGACTCACCTGAGCACCATCGGCTGTAGGGCCTGGGAGGCTAGTCGCTCAAACATCCTCTGCAGAGGTGGGTGGAGTGGGTGATCTTCATCTCCCAAAGCGCAGCTACAGCGCTGAAGCAAGCGTGAATGCAGACCTGCCTCACACAGGATCTGCTGGTTCCTCTCCGAATGAACCAACAGCTGTAGAATGTTAGCAACAGCTAGCTGCAGGTCCAGAGCATGCTAAGGAGCAGAGCAAGGGTGAAGTGAGCTGCAGGACACTTAGTAGTACACTTCACTTAGTACCACACTTAGTTCAGATAAACACTGAAGATCTGAAATTTAAAATTCACACTGCAGTGGTACAAGCCAAACTTAGCATGCTATCGCTAGTCAAGTAGGTTCTGTGGACAATCCTCATCACAGCGACAACAAAAACATCAGTGTATCAGATTCTCATTGCGAACCCTGCAATAGTGTCCAATATAGTGTCAATAGATCATTTTTTTTATATCCTTAAACAAAATTTCTTATAGGCCTGATTTCAGAAGACACAAAAGGAATTTTCTGGGTTACATACAAATTCATTTATGTCATCAGCACGCCACATTTGCTATCGATTAACACAGAAGATAATTTAAATTTGAGCCAATGTGTTGCCTCACTTTCTTCCATCGAAGCACGCAACTCTCTAGATATTCTCTGTACCTCTCAAGGGAGCAGCTTAAATTTGTTTCTGTGGTAATCATGACAAACACGACAAAATCCTGTCGAAAGTGCTTAAATGGGAACAAGCCTTAAGTTTCACACAAAATACCCAAAAGACGGCTTTCATTCTGATAAAATTCCTCAATTTTGACAACTTACTGTGTAAGTGAAAAACAAATCATGTTAAGGTAACAAATCTTTAAACTGAAGATGTGTTTTGGCTTCGTCTCAAACCTAAGAAGCACTACGTGGGAATTTAAAGTGTATAACATGGCTGCACATTGAAACAGCCTTTATCCCACATTATCACTAAAAAGTTGGTAGGTAAGATTTTTTTTTTTTTTTTTTTAAGAAGTCTCTTATGCTCACCAAGGCTGCATTTATTTGATCAAAAATACAGTAAAAGCAGTAATATTTTGAAATATTATTACAATTTAAAATATCAGTTTTCTATTTTATATATTTTAAAATGTAATTTATTCCTGTGAGGGAAAGCTGAATTTACAGTCTTTACTCCAGTCTTCAGTGTCACGTGATCCTTCAGAAATCATTCTAATATTCTGATTTAATGCTCAAAACAGTTGTGCTCCTCAGTGTTGCCAACTGCTTTCAATTAAAAGTAGCTAAAACTGGTAGCTAAATGTCACTAGATGATATCATAATGGCAAATTCATTGATCTATATAAATATGAATATAGATCAGTTGGCAAAATAAGAATCAAGATAAGGTTTGTCCAAGAAGTTGCTAGATTTGTCCTTAACTTTTGAAAAAAGTCTTAAAAGGGGCAGGGAAGTCATATAAATGTCTTTAGGCACTTATTATCAATTATTATCAATTTAATGCATCCTTACTGAATAAAAGTATTAATTTAAAAAAAAAAATCTTACTGACCATAAATGTTTGAACTGTAGTGTATACAAAAAATGTTGAGGTAGCGTCCTAGATACAGCAAAGTATATGACCATATTTTATGCTGACAAGCTCAGCAACACATTCTCATCTGTCCTAGCTACATGCCAACATTAAAATTTTGTGATAGGCATTCCCAAGCAGACACCAAACAATGTGTCAGCTCACTATGTCTACAAGCAGCTCATACCTCAGGCTGTGTGTCAGAAGAAACGGAGGGTAGGAGGTCAAGCATTGCCAGCACTGCTCCAGGGTGGATGACTACAGGGTCTGAAGAGTGCTGGAACTGATTCCCCAAGTGCAGCTTTAGGTCCGTTATGGCTTTACTAGGAGCAGAGTTGGATGAGCCGTGGTAGCCATGTCTATTCGGAAAGATAAGATCACTTAATGGCTCTTCTTAGTCTCATTACTTAGTGTCAGTGTCTGAAAAGTGTAATTCACTTATACGTTTTGGCTTGGCACTTTTATTCAGATAAAAGCTAAAACAGCTGAAAAAGACAGCTTATTTTAAAGAAGGATTTCTGTTTGGTCGTAGTTAACTTACTCTTAAATACAGCACTGAAATGCCATTTAAACAATATCCGCTTTGATATAATGTTACTTATGAATCATAACTCCCCACAGAGAACTTGAAAAGCAAAATGACTGAAAAAAAAAAGAAAGAAAAAAAAAAAAAGCTGTCAGCATGACCGGAGGAGGGGAAATTTTTGCAACTGCAAAGCTTTACGGGTAAGCAACGTAGCTCAACACGGCAGATGAGATGGTGCAGAGGAAGATGAAAACATGGTCAAGGAGATGATCAAGGAAAAGAAAAGAGAGGAAAATTGGAGACGGCAATCACTCTGATCAGAGGGAGATGAATAACAGCATCTTAAACAGATGTGATGCTCTACGACAAGCAATTTGTCTGTTAACACTGAAAACAAAAATGTCTGGCACAGCACAATGACAGAACATATTTTATGTTTAATGAACAGCTATAAGGAGCAAGATTTTGAACCAAAAACATTTCTGGGTGGGCAGGGCTACCATAAATGACATTTAGCTGATATAAAATTTATATCAGCTAAATGTCCTGTAGCTAGTTGGGACTTGTTAGAAAAAACAACAACAACAACAACAAAAAACATTACATGGCAGAGATACATTTTATCACATCAAATTGTCATATGGTGTCTGGTTAAAACACTTTGTAAGAACTGAAGAGATAGTTCACCCAAAAATATAAAATCGGTTACGTCATTATTTTTATTGACAATTCCTAGTGATATCTGTTCAGATTAATGTATAATACTAATATTCTACACAATTTTTTGTCTAAATAAATTTAAGATAATGACACTATAATATTTAGGCAATTATATTTAGGCACAACATTATGATGTACAATATACAGCTCTGCATAATTCAATTAT
Organism: Ctenopharyngodon idella; assembly: GCF_019924925.1. NCBI lineage: Eukaryota > Metazoa > Chordata > Actinopteri > Cypriniformes > Xenocyprididae > Ctenopharyngodon > Ctenopharyngodon idella. The sequence goes on along the minus strand of NC_067224.1, from coordinate 21,048,877 downwards.
GTTAAAAGATTTACAATACCATTCAAATGTTGACATTCTTATAGTGTAATTACACAAAAAAAGTACGGAGTAATATTAATTAACTATATGTTTTATATAGACAACTTTGACGCTCCTCACGAGTGCTTGCACAGATACACACGGGAGCTTTTGAAACCAGGTGTCCACTGATAGACGCCTGCTTTCAAACGCTCCCATGTGTATCTGTGTAAGCACTCGGTGAAGAGCGTCAAAGATGTCTATATAAAACATGTTTTTGAAGCGTTGATCATTGTAGCCAATTACAGACATATCTGTTGAGCGAGTGAAAACACTGGCCAATCAGAGGTCTTTAAGAATCCGCTCAACAGCGCTCAGAATGCTAGGGGGGAAATGCTGGTATCGTCACATTTTTAAAATTTCAGTACTGACTTGGTACCAAAGTCGGTACTTTTGACAACTCTAATCTTTCACAATATTACAATTTTACAATATTTTTAATCAAATAAATGCAGCCTTGGTGAGCTGAAGAGAAAAAAGAGACTAAGAAAACTTTTTTAATCTTATCCTAGACTTTTGAATGGTAGTGTACTTGTGTGCAATATTACAAATGAAAAATCTCTAATATTGTCAGATTACTGATAAGGTACCAATATATTGTACATCGCTATAGTAAACAATGACAGTAAATACTGACTTTCAATTTGGGGTAATACTATCCCTTCAAAAGGACAGAAATGAAATACCCAAGGAAGGTGTAAGAGAAAAGTGAACAAAGGAAGGAAGAGAGAGGTAAACAGACTGTGGGGAAAAAAGGGTCTGATCACTCGACAAGCACAGAACAGAAAAAGAGAGGGAGAAAAGGAAGAGGTGGCAGAAAGCAGTACCTCTTCCTGGCGATTGCTGGCGTGCCCCAAGGAGAGGGCAGTGAGGTCTCGTGAGTCAAGCAGGGGGGCACCTGCTCTGCACGACTACAACAATTCAAACACACGGACACGCAGAGTCATGACCAAACAATCAACATGAAGACAGACCAGACGTTCACACAGCCATACAAACACAAACAGCAGGTCCAAACCACACACACCCCGCGTGTGCAGCCAGGCAATGCCAGAGGTTACGAGAGACAAAGAAATGAGAAAAAGCAAGAGAGGGAGGCAGTTAGTTCCTGTTGAATATACAGCTCAGGGCACAGCACATAGAACTCAGAAGAACTACAGATCATGCAAATCTAACACAAACACAAGCCCAAAGCACAGCTACACTCAGATAGCATGTGAAGGCATCTGCATCTCTTTAGAAGGTCATGACTAACGACAAAGATACATTAATGAAAGGACACTATCAGCAGATCAGGGATGTGCATTAGTAATCAACTAGTCGAGTACTCGTTCTGCATCAACTACTCAAGTCGTAAAACATTATTCAAACTACCCAAACTGTCCTTTGTCTTTGCCTGCCGTAGAAAAAAAAAAGAAAAAAACTTTACTGATGAATTCCTGATTGTTAAAACTGAATATATCGGGTGGAACTCAGGATACGTAATGTTGACATAATGAAAGGAAATGTTTTATTGCTTTTAAGTGCATCCAAGAGCCAATAGCATTGAATTTGATCTGTAAATTTGGTTCTTGTTAGAATCACGAATTCCACCCAAATTAACATTCATTTTTATGGTGGAAAAAAAATGCTAAAAGAAACACTGTGCTGGCAGTGTGAATTAGGCGAGTGAATTGACTTTTTTTTTTTTTTTTTTTTTTTAAATAAAAACATAAAAAACATTAATGGAAAAGATACAAATGCAATAGTCTTTTTAAGGCCAATTCAGACTGTACCGAGAGACCAGTGTTAATTTCGTTAACAAATAATTTGTCATTATTTATTTTTTTATTTATTTATTTTTTATTTATTTATTTATTTATTTTTTACAGACAAAAACGAGATGATAACTAAATAAAAAACGATGACAAAATGACAAAAACAATGATGAAAAATCTATTGATGAGACGAAAATGTTAGAGAAGGACGATTTGGGAAGAGATCTAGTCAGAACTGATGTCCTGTGTGGTAGATGCGCACATTTGAATTGTAATGTGCTGATCTATGTCAGTTTTGGAGAGCATTCACATAAACAGTCGGTTATGTCTTAAGAAAATGTAAACAGTTTTCAGAATATCGAATGTACATCAGTGCATTGGATCTGCGCATTCAGTCTTAAAGTGACAGCAGCCTAATAAACCTGCTGTCGTCTGTGCCCTTAATATTAATCAAACAACAAAAGAGAGAAAATCACACTTCTATTTAATAAGGATTAATTATATTTAATTTATACAAATAAATATGTCTGCTTGAAAGAATAATGTTGTATGCAAGTAGTTAGAAAGAATGTATATATCAATTATTGAAAAGAAGACCAAGTTCTTCTTTAGGAGTAGTGGTTTTTATTTAATTTTAAGATAATGTTATATGTCACAGCAGTTAAATCTGTATTGCCTAAATCTGAGTAGCCTATATAATGGGTTTGGAAATGTTTGAGAAATTCCTAATTAATGCATTACAATTTAACTAAACTCATTAGATTTAGTCAACTAAATCTACTGTAGATCTTGATATTTAGTCGACTAAAACTAGACTATAATTTCAACAATTCAGAGGAATAAAATATGACTAAAACTAAATCAAAATTTGCTGTCAAAATTAACACTGTGACAGACGGTGACCAATGTGGACAATCGGATTATAATCAGATAATACAGATTATAGATTATATAACACGACAGAACATGTTCAATCGATGAAAACAAGCACTGACCAATGCCAACAAATGCTGACAGGGGTCAAAGTGTCAAAGTGTCTATTGCTGTTGGTCGGCGTCTGTAGGTACAGTATGAATTGGCCTTTAAAATAGACATTTTTAATTACCCTGTTAATTACATGTTAATTACCCTGATGGCAGTAGTCTACTTTCAAAAGTGGTTTCTATCTAAGATCTGGGTTAGCGCAAATGTGTTTTTAATTTTTAATTAGATGTTTAATTTTTATCTTTTTTAAATTGGTTTGTTCATTTTGATTTTCAAATGTAGCTGTTCCAAGTGTTTTTATTAAATATTATGCTCATTTATTTTATATTGAAAAATAATTAGGGATGCAATGTATGTGAATAAAACAATATATAAACTTCACAGACATGTAATACATTATATTTAAAATATTTAAATTGTTTTTAAAAAATAATTTTTTAAAAGTATTTTTGTGTGCAAAAAGTACTCGACTGAATCACTCGTAATGCCCATCCTCACTTAAGTCCTCTTAAAATTTCTCAATTAAAAGTGAACTGCTCCCTTAAAAAGGAGGATTTCTTTTTCTTTTTCCAGCCATGTTACTGATATCTCACCAAAAAACATTGACCCTTTCTATCCATTAAGAAAAGACAACTTTCATTTATACACACCTGTCAAATGAGTCGGTGGCCATCTTGTACAGGTAGATGAAAAGCTTGCTGCAGTGCTTGAGTGTGGGACACACGTTTTCTGCAGGTATGATCTCATCCTCCAGTAACCGCTGGAATGGTTGGGCATTTGAAGGGAAGACAGTTGCTGGACCAACTTTCTTAGCATCAGAAAAACATCCCAAAAGTCGCACTGCATCGGCCAGCTTCTCGTACTGGATCTCAGTGCGAAAGAAGTGCGAGTTGGCAGGTTCATAACGCATGGCTGCTGTTAAAGTGCAGAATACGGTGTGTAGAAGTTCGAAGACTTTGTTCTGGTTGACCTTCTCCCAGCCGATGACAGGTGGAGAACAGAGGGAACGCTCCATGGCAACCAACAGGGAGGTCACGTACACAAAGCCGCCCACCTTGCGGAAGACGGTGCGTGTACGGTGGCTCTCACGCAGTACAGCCAGCAAAGCCTAACGAGAAACAACAAAATCGTTGACAAGTGAATTCAAATTTAAATCATAAGAATGAAAGTTAATTGTGCAATAAGGAAGCTCCTTTCTATGCTACTATTCAAAAGTTTGGGTTCTGTAAGAATTTTTCTTTTCCTTTTTTTAAATAAATTATATTTTATTCAGAAAGGATGCATTAAATTGATTAAAAGTGAGAAATCTTTTGTAACATTTACTATTTTGAGTAAATGCTGATCTTTTAAACTTTCTATTCATAAAAAAAAAATGAAAAAAATGCACCATGGTTTTCACAAAAATATTAGGCATCACAACTGTTTTCAACACTAAATTGAGTGTCAGATAAGCATATTACAATGATTTCTGAAAGATCATGTGACACTGAAGACTGGAGTAATGGCTGCTTTAATTTCAGAGACATTCTAAAATATATTACAATAGAAAAGTTTTTAAAAATATTTCACAATATTACTATTTTTACTGTATTTTTTACAGCCTTGGTGAGCAGAAGAGAATATTTAAAAACATTTATATATATATAAAAAAAAAAAAAAAAAAAAAAAAATGTACAGACCCCAAACTTTTGAACAGTGTATTTTATGCAAATATGGTGGTTAAACTTAAAAAGATAAAATAAATTAAGAGTAATTTAAATGAAGACCATGTTTTAGATTTATGAATGTAGGGAAAAAGTTAATATATGCAAACTAATATATCATATGCTCTCTATATAATACTATTTACTATTATATTATATAACACATATCAATGCAAATACATTTTATTTACCAAACTGAAACATTTTGATCAGTAGGTCTCCATCTGACCATTTGGCAAAACACTGCAGTTGTTAAATAAAATTTTGGAACATTAATTTCAATTTGTGGATATTTTTTTCCACATTTGCTCCATTGTCACCTGCACCTGTAACCAACTTAGGCTGGATGTGCACACTTATTTCTTCTCGGAGATATGAATGTGCCTCACCCGCAGAATGTCAGTTTTGAGCTGTAGTTCCGTTGACGGTGCGGAGTGCATAAGGCCGAGCAGAGTGCCCATGTCATCATCTCCAGATGGCGACAGCACCAGCTGCTGAATGATCATCAAAGCGTGCTCGCGACACTGACGATACTTCACAATGTTGTGCACGCACCGTGCTCCGCCAAACTCACGGAACAAACCTGAAAGATTGAGATTGTATTGTTAACAATTCATCTGAGTATAATATAAGCTTGGAGACAAGCTATTTTGGGTTCCAGGTTTAACTTTATAGCTTGGCAAGATCTTCAATGTATTGTTTATGTAAATATTAGACAAATCAAGACTGAGCTGTGGTGAGATTTAGGAATGTCCAATCACCTCAGTGGCAGCGCCACATTTGGAATTACTCACTTTAGTCATTTTCTGCAACAAAACCATTTTGATTGGCTACCAATGAATAAAGCATGAGCACATCTGTGAGAGCGAGCATTCTGAGACTATCAGCAGCCATGAAACAGAAGAGAAATAATTACAGAGCTGAAGTTAAGAGCGTTCCTCAACCAGAGACCTGACTCAGCACCGAGAGTGAGACTACTGCAGGGCCTGAGAGCATGAAAATGAATTTTAACTCGTCCCTCAGTACATAAAAAAAAAAAAGAAAAAAAAAAAAAAAGGAAAAACTGGAGCACAATAACGCAATTATAATAAAAGCCTAAGAGGTTCACTGGAAAGTTTTAAAACGAGCGATGTCAATGTTGTATTTCTGTTTGAGACCCCGTAAAAGCAAAAACTGACATTTTTGGCTTTGGGTCCTTGTCTATAAGCTTTGAGACATATATATGCTTGTGTACTGCTAAACGTTTATGAAATGTACCTAGCAGATCTTTCACATTTAAAAATGTAGCCTTCGTAGGGTGAAGAATTACATTCAATCTATTTTAAATTTCTATCTATAGAAATTTTTTCACATGAAAAAACATTTAAAAATGTCATTTTGTTGATCAATGATGAGTTTTAAGGGATAAAATTATTGACTACAGGGGAACTTTAAAACAGTGAAGTACTTACATGAATTATACCAAAATTGTACAAAGATTAAAAAATTTCTTTATGAGGACTTTTTCCTAGAGAGATGAACTTTCAGTTACACATTACTAAATTAATGGCAAAAACCTCACGTAAACAAACAAACACACAAGGTGTGGGGTTGTGTATAACTCTTTAAATCATGGGCTTTCCAATTCTGCGTAAATCTGCACAGCTTTTTTTGAAAGATTCTGTGTGGCCCTGATTATGAACAAAGGTAGCTAAAGAGGAAGATACATGAAACCAGAACTACTGAGTCGGTATAAATCCAAGCCTACTGCTCACCATTTCCTCTTTCAAAACCTAGCAAAACTTGGAGACAAATTTCATTCCTCTCTCTACTCTCCAAACGTTTCTTGTCTCTCTCTAAATCTTCCTATCACAAAGTCAGAAAGGCCAAAAATGTAACTTTAAAAAAAGAAAAAAGGAGGAGTCAAAGTAAATCCTTCCCAGAGATCCTGCTCAAAGAAAAATCTGTGCACACATTTACCTGCATTGGTGTTTGAGCCTTGCAAGAGTACTGTAAGTGTCTCCATGACAAGCCAGGCTAGCTGCTTTTGCTCTTCAGCCACATTGTTCTTGGCATCATCTGACCACAGTGAGAGGGAGCAGTAAGCAAACAATGTAAATAAAACCATTATGAGCAGTGTTATTGTTAACTAAAACCAAAAATGAAACTTCTAAAAAGTTTTTCATTAACTGAAATAAAATAAAATAAAATATAAATATCAGAAATACGTTTTTTTGTCTAATTTTTATTGAAGTTGTTGCTCTGGCAGTGGCAATGAACTAAAAATAAAAGTTTAAGTACTAAAATTACTAAAAATGTGTATGTGTGTGTGTTTGTGTTATTTGTAATTATTTAAATGTAGTTTACAAAAATGTTACCCTGCTCGTCATGGACTTGTGTTGGCTCTTTTAACAGCGCTGCATATTTGTGGAGCAGGTTAACTAGCACTTCCAGCAGTCCAACTTCACGGAAGACATCACTGAAGACGGGATGGTGGCGCCCAAGCTTGAGAAGAGTACGAGTGGCTGTGATGCTGCATCCATAAGAAGTGCTCGACTTTAATAGCACGCTAACGCTAAAAAGCTCTTTGCATGGTACATAATTCAGCCCAAAGACAACAAACTCCAGCAGCTCAAAGTACTTGGACTGCACCTCCGGTAGCTTTGTTACTCGCTCTGCAAACTGTGACAGCGCATGCTGCGCCTCTAAGATGAAATAGTTGGCGTAGTCGGCGGCGTAGATATTGGCGATGGCTTCAAGGATCATACGTGCTAATCGCCCGCTCTTGGCCTTCAAGAAGGCATTCTGAAGCACAGAAAAAGCATGGATGTTCCTGACCGTGTGGCCTGAAAAGAAAAATCAAACTCTTAAGTAAACAGTACATGGACAATGAAAAAATGACATTATGAAACTATACAAGATGACTCCTGTTGTGTTCCATAGAAGAAAGAAAGTTCATTGACCTTTGGTGGACTCTTGCATGGCTAGTAACACAACCTCACATATTTTCATTTCCTCTTAATCTGTGTGAATAAGTCTATATTCATGCCAACTTCCAAATAATTCTGTTGTAACAAGATGTCAGTAAAATGTAGTAGCACATAACACTCATAACTGAATAGCAGTGTTGTAGTCAGGACCAGCTCATTCGAGTCCGAGACTGAGACCAGAAGGGGGTTGAGTTCAAGTCAAGACTAAGTCCACAACAAGATCAAGACCATGAAAATAAGTGTTTTGGACTCAGGCGCGAGGACCAAGATCAAAAATTCTTGGACTCAGATTCGAAGCCCATATATTCATGGTCTTGGTGAACTCTGTCTTGACTTGGACTCAACCCTATTCTGGTCTCGGTCTTGACTCGAATAAGCTGGTCTTGACTACAACACTGCTGAATATCCTCCAAAAGTAAATATGAGGTCTTCAACAGGTGTCCTTGCTTCATGTTCCTGGGATATCTCTCATAATTCATTACTTATATTTATTACTTCATTGGGTCTTTCTGAAGTCATGCTCTTTAACTAATGCTGCGTTCCAGGCAGGTTTTTGAGCCTGTAAGTCACGACTTCAAACCAAGACTCACGACTTTGTAGTGTTCCAGGCAAGTCACGCCAAACTGCCGGAGTGTAAACAAACCAGCATGGTGGACCATATGGGGCTTATGCTCATTTACAATTATTTTTATCGCCAAAGGTGCTTACACCTTGCTTATTTGAAAACGGAGGAGGAAAAATGGCGCATAAGGCAAAAGAAGCTGTTATACCTTATATTTTACGTTATTTTACCATGCATTTGCATAAACAACGCATCCATAGGGGCTGCCATTGTTGTTTCGCGGGCTATGTGACGTCAGAGCGCGGAACGAGTTCACGGGTGGGAAGTCACGGGTTTGACGTCAAGGGTTTGACTGCCGTTCCAGTGCACTTTCACGGGTAGAAGGTTGGAAAAACACGGGTTACAGGTTGCCTGGAACACGACATAAGCTTCAAGAAAAACATACCGTATGCAATATTAACTAAGAACACCCAACCATCACATGATTACAGGACAACACAAGTCAGTTCTTCAACCCTGCAACCCTTAAAACCAAATTCTTGTGCATTCAACCTTTAAGAACTCCCACTGCAATAAGCGCTAATGCTGGCAGCATGAAAATGACACACCACAAAGTAGGGAATAAACAGTCTTTGTGATTGGCTTGTTGGAAAAGAGGAAGTCTTGATGTGACTGGGTGCATAAACAACATTATGTGGCGCCATTATTTTAATTACAGCATTTAATGGCTCTTGGCGAGGCATAAGACAAGCCAAACAAATAACCTAACCAGATTACACAGTAGGTGTCTGCCGTTTGCCTCCTTCTGACCAATTAATGCCATTTACAGCCAGTGAACACTAATGTTTTAATTCTCCCTCGGAAACCGCAGGCCCTTCTTCTCCCTGTGTGACTAAACGAGTAATCTAGCTGATGAAGGGAGGCAGAAGCAGACACAGATGAGGATGTTAATATGAAAATGCAGAGAGGAAGAATACTGCTAATCTCTCACTCAGTGGTTCAGACAACCATTCATTAACAGCTTGGTTAATTCATCCTGCAAGTTCTTAAAGGGTTAGTTCACCCAAAAATAAAAATCCTGTCATTAATTACTCAATCTCATGTCGTTCCAAACCTGTAAGACTTTCGTTCACCTTCGGAATGCAAATTAATTAAGATCTTTTGATGAAATCAGAGCTTTCTGTCCCTCCCATGCCTACACAATTGCAACTTTGATGCTTCAAAAAGTTCATAAAGAGATCGTAAAACCAATCCATATGAATTGAGTGGTTTAGTCCAAATTTTCTTAAGAGACTCGATCGCTTCCGGAAGCTCAAACGTGCCGTCTAACCAATGAGGTTCGTTCTTGTGTGTTACGCAGCACGTTTGAGCTTCCGCAAGAGGTTTGTTCTTGTGTGTCATTCAGGTTCGTTTGAGCTTCTGTTTATGTTCGCTGATCAATGTTTATATGCCAGTAAAAGCCTAAATGAAATATGTTCATCATAAAAAGTGATCAAGTCTCTTCAGAAAATTTGGACTAAAACACTAAGTACTAAAAAGTGCATTATAGATGAAATTGTCATTTGAATTTCTTTGTTGGTTAGAATAAAAATCCTGAATTGCAAGCAAAAAAAAAAGAATCTGAGCTGATGCAAAAATTTGAATGATTGCAAATATTCAAGCACACTAAATCTCTAAAGTATTTCACTAATGCAGGCCACTTAAGCCTCAGCATTACAATATTGCAATCTGAATCCTGTAAAGACCTCAATTTCACAATGTTTCCTGGCCGAAGTTCAACATAACGCGGAATTTCACATCATCAACTTTTCACACCCAGCTGTGCTGTGACATAAGTTAAGAGTCAAGTGTATGTCATTTTACGTAGGGCTGACCTTTCCCAGAAGGCTGTGGAACCACAAAACCTGGAAGCAGGAAGGGTGCTCCGGTGGTGAGACCAGCAGGCTTCAGCTCACTGACACCATATGTGGTCAGAGCAGTCACCAGGTTCACCAGGTCCTTTAGAGCATCTTTGGATTCATCCTCTTTGGCCTGCTCCAATCTAAGAGGTACATCAAGTGTATCAGAGAATATCTCTAATTAATCATATCAGAATATAAAATAACTACACTGCCTCTTGTTGCCTTTAAAAGACTAATAATTTGGGGTAAACTATCCCCTTTAAGCAAATCCTCAAAAAAATTGATCAAAAGTGACATTGAGGACATTTATAATTTAACAAAAGATTTCCATTTAAAACAAATACTGGTCTTAGGAACACAGTTTCCACAAAAATATTAGGCACCATAACTGTTTCAACACTAAATCAGCATATTTGAATGATTTCTGAAGGATCGTGTGACACCGAATACAATTAGTCATTTTAAATTTAAAATTAAAGTTATAATATTTCACAATATTGCTGTTTTTATTGTATTTTGATCAAATAAATGCAACCTCGGTGATCATAAAAGACTTCTTTCAAAAACAAAAAAAATCTTAACAACCCCAAATTTTTAAACAGTACTGTATATGGACAACAAAATATTGATATATTTGGTAAGGAGGCATGTAATAAGAGGGATAATGTACAGTCATCTGATCATTACTGCACAATAACCATCTTCCTGTCCGGGTTTATCTTTAGACAATGGCTGCACATTATCTTTCACATATAAAACCCTGAAGATTTAAATGTGCAATAAATAATTACAAATCAGTCACCTGATCATTAGATCTATGAGGAAGGTGTAGCCCTGACACATGCGGAAGTCATCCAGCAGTATCTGAGAGACATCACTCGAGTCCTTCAAGAAACAGGAGAGCCCAGCAAACATCTCCACGATCTCCAGAGGAGAGAGGTCATCTGACTGCTGCATGTTCTGGATGCACGTCGACAAGCACTCTTTCTCTGCAAAGAACAAATAGTGTCATGTTGCCTGTGAATTTCTGAGCACCTTTTTTCAGTAAACCAATACATACCTAAAGACGACACCTCCCCATTCACATACTATGAAGTAGGGCTGTGAGATTAATAGTAATTTTCAATTTTGATTTTGGATTCCAATGATTATGAAAACAAGATAATCAAGGTAAAACAATAATTGTGCTGCTGCCACATTTAGCAGTGCACTTTCATTCCTCCCTAAGCCAAACTTAACATCCAAATCAGCCGAATAAGAATTAATTAATATTTAAATGTATACAGTGAAGACTTTATTTTTATATAGAAAGTTTTATTTCAGACACTTAAGGGAAGATATTTGAGTTCTTTTCCATTAATTGCAAAGCAATTGCAGAAAAGAGTGTCTGCAACCGCCGGACATTGACCTCTAAAAACACTAAAAGCATAATAGTGACAGTTAAATGGTTATGTAAGGTTAAAATGTTACTAGGGTTCATAAGATGCCAGCAGCAAAACATTCTCAGTATTATGCATCCATGCACAGCAACAGCAGAGAACCACATTGAAAGAAGTAGGTAGTCAAATCATCATCACAACTAACCGTGGATGTACTTGACGACATTAACGCTGAGGCCGTGTCGGGAGATGGTGGTGAGCACCTCTCCTGCGCTCTTCCTCCAGGGTAGGTTGTGGGGGGGACACCAGGAGGTGATGGCACTGAAGAGCAGCTGTAGATCATCCTTCTGGGCCAGCTCCTCTGCCGGAGACACGAAACTGCACAGCTTCACTAAGATCTGAGCAGAGCAAACCGACAACCAGAAGAGAAAGTCAGGGTTGGTGTCAATGTGTGTCTTTTATGGGTATTTTGTGGAGACAATGCTGTTCCTAAAGACGGACAGACCTGGACAAAGACTTTCTGTAGAAGAGCTCTGCGGTCCGCCAGAGGAAGCTCTGTCTGGGTGGCGGCAGGAACCTCGGGCATGTGGGGCAGGTCAAAAAACAAATATAGGCATTTGACCAGCGTCGAGGGCACCGACATGGTGGTCATACAATCCACAGTTTTCTGCAGAAGCAGAGGAGGGAGGGATTCAAATTCAGATGATGAGCAGATCATGTTTTTTTTCCTTCCATTCAAGCACTGACTACACTAGTGAAAAAAAAAAAAAAACATACTAAAATGTATTCAAAATATTTATTTTGTGCTAAGCATACTACAAATACATTTACATATGTGCTAAATAAAAATACCCTCCAATTGTACTTTTGGTATACTAAACTGGTATACTTAAAGTCTGCTAAATTGGAACAACTATTTTGTACTTAATGCACTTTAATTGTGCGGAAATAGTGCTGAGGTCCAACTAAAGATATACTTAAGTATATTTGATTGTGCTAAAGTAGAACTATTGCAAGTACATTTTAAATGCAAGATATTTAAAGTGTACCTGAAGACTGATATTATGCAAAGATCATACAATCCTTAATAATAGTGATATTAAAACACTTTTTAGGCATAACATTAAGAAATGTGCATTGTGCAATAAAATACTAAATAAAATACTGCAAATAAAGTTTAATTATAATTTTATATCAGTAAGTCTTAAGTGATACATCAATAAATATGTTAATGGATTTGAAGTATACTTAGTATGAAATAAATGTATTTTAAATAGATTTTGAATATGAAAATGAAAATGTAGTCTTTACTCCAGTCTTCAGTGTCACATGATCCTTCAGAAATCATTATAAAATTCTGATTTGGTTCACAAGTAACATTTCTTATTATTATCAATATTGTAAACAGTTGTGCTGCTTAATATTTTTTTATGGAAACCGTGATACATTTTTTTTTTTTTTTAGGATCATTTGACGAATAAAGAGTTCAAAAGAACAGCAAACACAGCAAAGAAAAAAAAAAAAAGTTTTTTTGTTGCATCTCACTACACAGTTTTGGGTCTCAGGTGAAACCCTGATAACCATATATGGTGGGCCAGTGATATCATCACTCTTCTCTAAAGGGGCTCAGGTGGACGTGACTGAAACGAAATGCTGCAGGTGGGTCAGAGCTTCACTTTTCCCTGCCATGTCACCTGCAGCAGTCTCGCCTCTGACACTAATCAGAGCAGGATCCTGCTACCAGTGCCAATGAAACACTGATGCGAGAGAATAAAATCCCATCAGCCGCTTTTAAAGCAAGTCAGGAAGTGATAGGACTCAGCTCAATCTAGCCAATGATTCTCTCTCTCTCTCTCTCTCTCTCTCACACACACACACACACACACACACATATGCACAGCCCAAGCACTTTTTCATTGCAGATCCAGTCTGAACCAGTATGCATTGCACAGGCTACCATACAAAAACCAATCTCCTCACAATGGATCAGAAATGGACATTATTAACGCTCCAAAGTTCTCAAGAAACATTTCTCATTTTTCTCAGTGTTCAAAACAGTCGTGGTTAATATTTTTGTGGAAATAATCATACTTTTTTGTTTTGTTTTTCAGGATGAATAAAAAGTTTAAAAGAACAGCATATATTTAAAATATATTTTTTTGTCTGTCACTTTTGATCAATTTAATTGATTTAATTTAATTTTGACCCCAAACTTTTGAACAACAGGGTAGTTAGTTATTACTATAGTTATCTTTCTTGGTGTGAATGGGTCTTAAGACAAGGCAAAAGAATCCCAGCAGTGCCAAACCTTAATGGAGGCTCCATTACAGCACTTTCACATCCACTGCTTTCATAAGAATGAGACAGCAAAACAAAAGAGTTTCATCACTTCTGCATTTTCATTCCAGGAAACATACTACGTGAACAAAAATAAATCAAACTACTCCCTCCGTCAAAACAAACCACCCTCTCTTTAGTAAAATTAATTGCCTTTTAAATTCAAATAAGAGTTTTTGGAGAAAAATGAAGGCAGGTTACACTAATAAAGCCTCCTAGGCAAAAGGTCCATATGTGAAAGAAACTGAACCAGCTGGACTCCATAAAGCCCCTGTTATGGCAGGCAGGCAAGGCTTGGAATAGCTCTCTCTGTGGTAGTTTACCTCAACACTGAAACTACGCTAGCAGACAGGGTCAAGTGTACATGACAGCTACAGCCACTAAACGATGATGTCGGACAGAAAAACACCAATAGAAGAGGGAAAGAGCAGGAGGATTTCTCACAGGCCGTCAATGCAAGAGGGGGGAAAAGATGAGACAAGAGAGACGGCATCCGTGAGGGTGAAATGAGGGATTGAGAATTTAGAGCATAAAGGGCGTCCTTACAGGGAGAAAAGAAAAGACCTTTGTTGTTTCCGAGGGGAGGAGGGTGTTGCCAAGAGCACCAGTTTTTGTCTGCAACTCTCAGCTTGGAATACAAACATATTTCACCCCTCTTGTTTCAACATGTTTCACCTCTCAAAACCAGAGACTACTGCCTGGAAAGATAATTGTGCATGTCCGATTAATTCAAGCTCATCCTCTGTTTTATGACAAGCCCTAAATTGTGCCATACCACTTGGATAAGCATTTCGAGAGGTCTGCATTTAGGTGGTGGAAATCTGTTTTATGTACTTCACCGAGCAGCATGGAGATATCAACATTAACAAAGTCTAAGAAAGTCTTTTCATTATGTATTCCGAGTAAAGCAGAAAGAGGGAGTAAAAAAAAAAAAAAAAAAAAAGTACAGTGTGTATAAGAGAAAGGGCCATAGGAAATCTACATTTCTGCATTCCATATTTTTGTGCACAAGTTCTTTTTGAAGCATGAATATATTTTAAAATGTAATTTATTCTTGTGATGCCTTTTCAGGATCATTACAGTCTTCAGTGTCACATGATCCTTCAGAAATCATTCTAATATACTGATTTGGTGCTTAAAGGGATAGTTCACCCAAAAATGAAAATTATCCCATGATTTACTCACCTTCAAGCCATCCTAGGTGTATATGACCATTTTCTTTCAGACGAACACAATCAGAGATATATTTAAAAATATCCTGGCTCTATAATGGCAGTGAATGGGGGGTCCAATCTTGAAGCAAAAAAAAGTGCATCCATCCATTGTTAAAGCACTTCACACTGCCCCGGGGGGAGGTTAATGGTTAATAAAGGCCTTCTGAAGCAAAGCAATGGGTTTTTGTAAAAAATATATATCGCTATTAACTATAATAACTAGCTTCCAGCAGATAGCCGTACGCGTCGATTTGCAGCGGAAGAGTAACCCCTGACCCGACGCACGACGTAATGACGAACGTAGAAGCGCAGAGGATAGAGCAAAACAAAACACCGGTCACAAATTAGAAGTCTAAAACGAGAAATTTTAAAAGAGAAATGTCTGAGGATTTCAATATAAGAGAAGAGGAGTTTGAGTTTGTTGCACAGCTCTATTTGTTTAAAATGTGAGAGGCATCTAAGTTTACTCTACTCCTACATCCTACGTCATAAATCGTGTCAAGGGTTACTCTTGTGGCGCAAGCTGATGTGCAGTACGGTCATCTGCCGGAAGCTAGTTATTTTAGATAATAAATATGAATATTTTTCTAACACAAAAAAAAACATCTCTCTGCTTCAGAAGGCCTTTATTAACCCCCCGGAGCCATGTGGTTATCTTTTATGATGGATGGATGCACTTTTTTTGGCTTCAAAATCGGGCACCTCATTCATTGCCATATATAGACTGGAAGAGCCAAGATATTTTTAAATATACCTCCGACATCTGAAAGAACATCATATACACCTTGGATGGCTTGAGGGTAAGTAAATCATGGGGTAATTTTCATTTTTGGGTGAACTATCCCTTTAAGGATTATATGAACCAAAATAAAAAATTAGAACTGTGGCTAATAACATACTTGATTAAGATCTAAGAGTGTTGGAAAAACCTCAGCCAATTAATGAGATCCTATCAAAACAGAAAAACAAACAACTTGCACTGCAGAAAAATAACCTTAAAAATCACAAGGAGACATGAACATAAATGGCTAATTATAATAGCATATGCACTACAGTTCAAAGGTTTAAGTCAATAAGACTTTTTTCCTTTGAAGTTAATACTTTTATTCTGCAAGCATGCATAAAATACAAATATATTTCGGTTTCAAATAAACACTGTTCTTTTGAACTATCTATTCAAAGAATCCTGAAAAAAATGTTTCATGGTCTTCACAAAAATATTGAAACAGCACAACTGTTTAACACTGATAATAATAAGAAATATACCATGTGAATATCAAGACCATCGCTGTACCATGGTACTGCCACAGCGCTTTTCATAAAGGATCTAACTAGAAGGGCTTCCATTCTTGTAGGAACACTAGTAACAACATTCCCATTCAGTCGAAACAACACATGACTATGGGACATCTACAGACAGCCCTTGATGTAATGATATTCTGCCAATGATGTAACCATGCCCTTGTAACAGAGTAAGCACACATGGTCAGAAACCATTTACTACAACATGGCATGGATATACTGTAGCCCCCCAGCCTCCCGACAACACAGTCGGCTTTTATCAGTGCTAGTTCTTTGGCGTTGGTTTGGTGTGTCCCTACCCTTAGGTGACTAACATCAAAAGCTAGAAATACTTCTGAAGAGCTTTTGATGAAAGCGGGATCAGTCCTTCCTCATCTAATGAATGACATGATAGGAACATTGTCTGTTTGATCGATACATGTTGACCTCTCATTACAGAGAGGAAGTGCTTCAGGGCGAGAAAAACAACTAGTAACTGGAGATCATTTATGTAGAGTGTAACTGACCACAACTTTTCACAAAGTTCCCTTCAAACAGGCCTTCACAAATGAGCTCAAGCTGTGCAGCCTTGAGCAATCAACAGCTTGAGAACTGGGTCCTCCATGATACCATCCTCAAAGCGGATGAAGGCAAGACTTGTGCAACCATTGTTGGAGAAGCCATCTTTCACTTTAGAGTGAGTATTCCTCTTCTCTCCTGCTCTTGATCAAGTCCAACATTGTTTAAAAAAAAAAAAAAAAAAAAAAAACTTAAGGAAAATGTCACAATACTACTTCCAGCCTCCACATGATTCTCCAGTCTCTCAGTCTAGGAGAAGACAGTGTCCATCCTTGATAACAGAGGCCTGTATACCTTGAGATAAGGCATCTTGTTCAGCTGTGAAACTACCATGCACATGCTCAACAAATTACACTAGCTTTTTCTTGATTTAACAAATAGAGCTTGTTCAGTTCAATAGAACTGAACAAGTGCTGGGTGCTGAAAGGCCAACCTAGGATGGCTGATTCCCAAACACACAATGGCGTTTTTTGAGCTCATACACTAGGTACCACCATGGGACGAGGGCGGATCTTTGTCCAAAACAAAAATTTGGTAGCTGAATACTTTGAAGGGTGTGGCACACCAAGCCGATGCCTAGTTTTTGTGGTGTGTTCCACACCGTTGTCACTAGTCGGACCCCCGTTGGCTGCATTGCGGCCGATTGAAAATGTTGAATCGGAGGAGGCGGAGATCACTCTGACGAACTGTTCTGCTTGAAATACACTACATGACTTTTCAACTCTGAATGGATTTCAAAAACTGGGCATCATACACTACATGACTGAGGATCAAACAGTACCAGACTTTTAAGTCAAAGCAAGCAAACGTCAAGGAGGCACATGCACAAGGCTTTGTTTATGTTTGTATATATTCGTAGTCTTAGCTCTTCTGGTGTTCTGTTTGAATGATGAATACAGACAACTGCAACCTGGTGGGATGGAGAGTTATTTCCTCTCACTTAGGCACAGTCTTTGTGGTGTAGTCTTTGTGGTGTATTCAAATGCAACTTTTTAACCCAGACGCAGGCGACACAACAGTTGGCTTTTATTGCCGCTACAGTTCTTTGATGTGGATTTGGCGTATCTGGGCCTTAACAGTGCAATGCAATCTAAATGAACTTGCCAAACTTCACAAGTGATTTACTGAGGGTACTGAGAGAGGGAACAGTAAATCTCAAATCTGAAGACAAATTTCATGCACCTTGATGGTGTAAATCATGATTTAGATATCTCTTCTTGCACGCATTCTGCTTAAATGAGTAAAACGTGCTAACCTGAGCTTCACAAGTGACCTAAACACTAATGTTTAGCTTAACCTCTTTATCTGCACAGATCGGCTTGATTATAACTGTAGCTCTAATGCACCTGTTACCCAGGTGAGATTATATTTCATGATGTATTTTGTCAAAAGAATTTACATAAAGTTCTAAGAAAATGTTTTGTTTTGTTTTGTTTTCTAGAATGACATGATAATATGTGGGTAAATGTATATTGGGATCTAAGCGATGTGGGTGGGTAAGCAATGTACAGGCATGAAAACGGGTCAGGGGTGAAAAAGGTGAGAAGGATATTACCCCTCTAGGGGGGACCAGGGTCATGCTCCCCCAGAAGAAAAATTTAATATTCCATATTTTAAAGCATCAATCTGATGCATTTTGAGATGCTTTTTTTGCCAACCTGGGGAGAGCTGGAGAAACTTAACTTCAGCCATGAGTCAAAAATTATTATGGCCTCCTTACTAAGTATTATGAAGGGGGATCGAGCGGGAATCTTTATTGGTGTCGATTTTCAGTCTCTTTTTAATGATAGGCTTTACACATCTGTCAATCATCCCCACTTGCTATTTGGGGGAAGAACCTAGCGCTATGATTGGTCGAACTCTTCTTCTTTTGCTGTTGCCTGATTTGAGGACTGCGCGTGCACAGAGGCGTCACCAGGTTTTTGCGTAGTTTAGAGTGACAAATCGTACCAGCGTACTTTGAAGTCAAAATGCGTATCCGCTACGCAAATTGCGTACAGGTTGGCAGGTCTGCTTATTGATAGAACGGTAGAACACTTTACCTTCTGCCTTGTCAGTCCTCTCACCTCAAAATCTACCTCCTCAAAAACGGTAGCGTTAGCTAATAATTTTCCACCGGAGCTTTAGCTAGCTGGCTAACGTTGCGTTCTCTCCTGCTGTGTTCAATGACTCAATTCATCAAGCTGTAGCTAACGTTAGCTAAGTCTATGTCAACAGAGCTCCTGGGTAACTTAACTTAGATATACCAGAAAATATTAAAATTATTGAAACCATCGCTCACCAAATTCAGTCAGGTAAATCGCCGAGGCCAGGCGTGCTTTCAGCTTCTGATGGCGAAGCCCTTCGTGTTAATATTTCCATGCACTCGCGCTCCCTTCTGGCACGCGCACTTGTTCACAATTTACTGAATCGCAGTTCGCAGTTCACTGTATCTCGCGCTCCCTTCTGGCACGCGCACCTGTTCGCAGTTCACTGAATATGAATACACCACCCCCCTCCCCCCCACCCACCCAACAAAAAAAAAAAATTCTCATCGAATCTACACGATTCACGTAGGTCACCTATTTTGGTTTCAAAACGGCGAATTTCACCGAAAGGTGAGGGATTTTCATGTATGAATGTAATGCCAGAAAATAATGGCTTAATAAAAACTGCTATTCTTTTGAGCTCTTAAATTCATCAAAAT
Organism: Ctenopharyngodon idella; assembly: GCF_019924925.1. Taxonomy (NCBI): domain Eukaryota; kingdom Metazoa; phylum Chordata; class Actinopteri; order Cypriniformes; family Xenocyprididae; genus Ctenopharyngodon; species Ctenopharyngodon idella. The sequence continues at coordinate 21,029,486 of NC_067224.1, read as the reverse complement.
CATCCTGAAAAAATGTATCACAGTTTCCACAAAAATATTAAGCAGCATAACTGTAACATTGATAATAAGAATTGTTTCTTAAGCAGCAAATCAGCATTTTGGAATGACTTCTGAAGGATCATGTGACATTGAAGATTGGAGTAATGATACTAAAAAATTCAGCTTTGTCATCACAGGAATAATTAACATTTCAAAATATAATCAAATAGTTAATTTAAACTGTACTAATATTTCACAATATTACTGTTTACTGTATTTTGATAAAATAAATGTGGCCATGGCCCAAAAAAAAAAAACCCACCAACGCCAAACTTTTGAATGGTAGTGTAACTGTTTGTATATACCTGTATATATTCTAATATGCTGATCAAATGTTTCATGTTTCATGCATCTTGTGATTGATTCATCTGATGCACATTAAACATACAGACCTGTCCTGAGGAGGCCAGCAGGTTGATGGTGTTCAGAAGCATCCAGCCACGGCTCGCCTCCTCGCTCTGATTTACCTCCAGAAACTGCACAATGGCTCTGCTGGCCGCCTCTGTGGGAGGAGCACACACACACAAACAAAATCACTGACGCGTTTAACAGTCTGTGCATGTGGATCAAATCCATTTTCACACGTCAGCTTGTGTGTGACTGGCCTCATCTGGGGAAGGACGCTGAGTCTATTAGAGGCGATGACATGCAGGCGGTTTCGTTTTTCATTCATCCATTGCTTCCTCATTTTGAGAGGGCAAAACTGTGACACCCCAGTGAATACACAAAGGACAAGAATTACTCAGAAGAATATTTTCTGCTCCAACAAAAATGTAATTATATCATTTTAAAATCAACTGTCATAAAAATACAATAAATTTCACATACAGAATAAGTACACTAATAATATTTTACGTTATGATTTTTATTGCATCAGTATTATGAGTACTGTTTGAAAAAAAAAAAACAAGCGTTAAATACAATATGTTTAATAGATGGTATAAAACCTACTAAAATGTTTAAGTAATTACTTGTTGTTTCATGACATGCTCAGTCTAGGGTTTGTGAATCTAAGCAGCATATGCTGCCACAGTGGATTACATCACCAAAAATAAACATTACTGTACATCATGTGCCAACACACATTGTGTGGACAGCAGAGTAATTCTTGGACCAAGCCCAGATTTAGTCAGAAAAACAGTCTTCCTCAGTCATAAACACAGCTATTAAAGCAAGAACACACAGGTATAAAGGAGGTATAAACTAATTGATGCACCAAAATTAAGTTTTTATTACAGCCACCATTTAAATTAGGGCTGCACGATACTGGGAAAATATGCAATATTGTTGTTGAGTATTGCGATAACGATATTTCTTGTTATATAACATTTCCCCCCTTTTTTTTTTTTTTTTAAATGATTTATATATGTAATGATCATACTAAAATAAGCAGGTAATAGATATTCTTCTGATCTAATTAAATCTAATTCAGGATGAAAAAAAAAAAAACTGTCAAGGTGCAAAGTATAGTTATATCAACCTAAATCTTAACATCAAGAACATCCAGGTAAACACACCTGAAACTAGGGGTGGACGATTAGTTATTTTTGTTATTTTAATTTATCTTTGTTTTTCAAAAATAAGAACTACAAACAATAGGACAAATACAACAGGACAAATTCTTACTTGAAATAGCATTCAAGTAAAACACAATACAGAAACTGAATGATTAAATGTAAATCTAAAACACTGCATAGTCTTCACATGAAATGAATATACATTGATTCATAATAAAGCTACAAAAGTTATTCATTCAAGATCAGTGAGTGAATTTCTCTTTATATTTTGCTGTTTGACAGACAGCAGCAGGTTTACTGTATTAGGCTACTGTTCCTTTAAGACCTAATGCACGGCCACGGATCCTACTGAAATTCATCCGATTTCTTTCCCAACTGATAACGTTCACTTAAGACATAACCGACTGTGTTTGCATGAATACTCATCAAGACAGACATTTTGACATAACAGTGTGTGTATTTGACCGTTTGAGTGCAATAAGGCGTGAAAGAGAACTGAAGGGATTGCACACTGTCAGAGAGGCAGCTCGGCGCGCGCTTGTCAGACAGCAGACAGCGCAAGACCGCAAGGAGTTGTTTTCCACAACTTATTGCTTTTAATAACTCTTTTTAACGTCACGTAAGTAACAGTCGCATGCCCAGTCTATTCACTGCTATATGCGTTGACCTAAAACTTTGACTTTTCGCAAAGTTTTGTAGTAGCCTATTAAAGTCATTCATATATCGCATGCCGTTGTGACATGTACATTTGCGATATTTCGATAATTTCGATATATCGTGCAGCCCTAATTTAAATGTTTATATTTTCAACAACAAATTGGAGTAGTATCATAATTCGGAAACACTTTGCAATAAGGTTTCATTCGTTAACTACATTAGATAATATGAACTAACAATAAACAATAGTTCTTCAGCATTTATTAATCTTAATTAATGTTAATCTCAGCATTTCCTAATACATTTTTAAGATAAAAAAAAAAGTTATGTCGGTTAACATTAGTTAAAGCACTGTGAACTTTGGCTATAATAACGTAATGAAATTTGGATTCGATGTTTCTGTAAAAAATTCAGTTTTGGTGCATCACTAGTGTAAACATGTATAAAGTTCTTCAGGAACAACAACACTCTTATGTCTATGCAGTGTCTACACAAATATTTATTTAATAGAGGATAAAACATATTAAATCACTTTTTAAATTAAAAATAAAATATTTTATTATTTAACTTCAAAATGAATTACAATATGCAACCAATTTAACATACGTAATATGCCGATTTCTGAATTAATTAATGCATTACATGAGAGATAAAAGGGGGTATTACATATCAGAAAGTAGATAGACCGAATGAGAGAAAACAATGTTTAAAAAGCTATTGTTTAGCATCCATTAACAAAGTGTGGTTGAATTTTATTCAATGTTGACTTTAACCTTTGAAAAATTCTGTAATGACTTTTACTGACCTTTCTGTCTACTTATCTTACAATTAAATAGATTGGACCAGGTCTGTGTAATAAATATTTTTTAACAGAATAGAATACCCAGGGCATGCGAGTAGTTTAAAGTTGAAGTACCTGTTGATTTATTGGACGCTCTCCGTCTGATCTCAGTCACCATCAGCCTGGACACTTGCGTTGTGAACTGTAGCAGGTCTGAAAACTTCTCATTCATGGTGCTTGGTGGAGCGTTCCCAAACACCTGTCACACACACAAACACCATTTACAGAGCTTAAACAACCTCCTTTTCATGCAGTTCTTTTTATCCCTCTACAAAGATGGGGACCTGTTGAGTTAAAGCTGAGATTTAATCAGCAATCGCCCCCTTGATGTCTGACGAGCCATATGCTCCGTTTGTAGAGTTATTCAGCTTTCATAGCAGCAGAGATGAGACATTCACAGGAGCTCTGAAAACTGCCCTTCAGCATTCGGCTCACAGGTCGAGTGTCCAACCAAATTAGTATAAATCACAAACAATCATAAGAGGTTGAAGACTGCCATGCTTAAATTTATCCTGTCAGTGCTCTCGCTGTTTGAAGAAATCAAAATCTAGATAGACATACTGCGGTGTTAATTCTAATATGCATCATTTCAGATGGGTCTATAACAATTCATGAAGTATGACAGCTTTGTAAATAGAGAGCACGTTTCATCCCACTTCTACAAGTGCTCTCCAAATACAGACAGGCTGCAGCAGATCAGCGCTCTTTCATGCACAATGATGAGCTGTAGCTGAGGTCATCTGCGGTGTTTCTGTATAATCAATGCTGGATGATTAGCACCATCATGCTCTTCTCCAGCCGGTGAGAGTCTCTTGATTTCATAACGACTACTTAGCCTTTGTAAATGAAGTACTAGTCACTGCTGGTTCCCTTCTTCTCATTGTTTAAGTTTAACAATAAAAGTGTGAATAATTTGGTTTAATGACATGGATTTTTTTTTTTTTTAAATCATGACGCTATAGAGATTTGTCTATAAAAGAAGAAAATGTTTTTAATGTTCTTACATTTTAACAATATAATATGTACTGATAAAAATCTATATATGTGTGTACAATACCGTTTACAAAGATTAAAGTTAAGAATTTTTTAATGTTTTTGAAAGAAGTCTCTTATGATCACCAAGGCTAAAAATACAGTAAAAATAGTAATACTGTGAAATATTATTACAATTTAAAATAACTTTTCTATTTAAATATATATTAAAATGTAACTTATTCCTGTGATCCCTTTTCAACATCATTACTCCAGTCTTCAGTGTCACATGATCCTTCAGAAATCATTCTGATATGCTGATTTGCTGCTTAAAGGGTTAGTTCACCCCAAAAATGAATATTATCCCATGATTTACTCACCCTCAAGCCATCCTAGGTGTATATGACTAGATCTTCTTTCAGACGAACACAATCGGAGATATATTCAAAAATGTCTTTGCTCTCCAAAGATTTATAATGGTAGTGAACAGGGGTGTGTTTTGAAGCCCAAAATAAATGCATCCATCCATCATAAATATAATCCATATGGCTCCAGGGGGTTAATAAAGGCCTTCTGAAATGAAGCAATGGGTTTTGTAAGAGCAATATCCATATTTAAAACTTTTTAAGTAAAATAACTAACTTCTGGTAGACGGCCATACGCATTGATTTGCTGCGGAAGAGTGAACTCGTTCAATGACGAACGCAGACGTGCAGAGGACAGAGCAAAACAAAACACCTGTCATGAATTAGAAGTCTAAAACGAGAAATTTTAAAGAGAAATGTCGGAGGATTTCAATATAAGAGAAGCGGAGCTTCAGTACGATACTCCTACACCCTTCACACGCTTCACATCGCATGAAGGGTTACTCATTTGGCGCAAGTCAACTTGCGCAGTATGCGTACGGTCGTCTGGCAGAAGCTAGTTATTTTAGATTATAAAGTTTTAAATATGGATATTTTCTTACAAAAACCCATTGCCTCACTTCAGAAGTCCTTTATTAACCCCATGGAGCCGTATTATAATTATGATGGATGGATGCATTTATTTTTGGATTCAAAACATGACCCCCATTCACTCACATTATAAATGGAGCAAGGATATTTTTGAATATATCTCAGATTGTGTTTGTCTGAAAGAAGATAGTCATATACATATATAGGATGGTTTGAGGGTGAGCAAATCATGGGATAATTTTCATTTTGGGGTGAACTATCCCTTTAAGAAATGTTTCTTATTATTATCAAAGTTAAAAACAGTTGTGCTGCTTAGTTTTTTTGTGCTTGTTTTTTATTTTTTTACTTGCAAACAGTAGAGTAAATTTTTTTGTGCCAATTTGTAATATTTCAGCAAAAATGATTATGAAGTTTACAGCGCTCACATTATAGCTTTACAATTTCCAGCTATTAGTGCAATTATAAATGATTTGTTGTAATTTTTTTCTTTTTCAAAGAAACAATATTTATTGAAAAACATAAATAATATAATCATTTTAGAATATAAATAAGAATATAATTGTTTTCAGATAAAAATATGCTGCTAAAAAATAATAATTGTTTTTGTTTAGTTTTTTATGGCGGGGCCAGTGAATATGTTAGCAGGCATGCGATGTACTAGCCCAACTGAGCCAGTGGGGGGAAAAAATCCTGCTGTTGTTGTCCTGCTCGTCACTAATCTCATCAATCCTCTAACCTGACATTTTATGGCAACAAAACAGTAAATAACGGGTTATATTTAGCATTATCAGCACAAAACAATCCTGTCTATTACACGTGTTATCTCTTGTAATACATTTTGACTTGAGAGGCTGTATCTTCGAGAATCTCTCTACATTCTGTCTGCCTCTTTTAAATAAATCGCATTATCCTGATGCATATTAGATGATGATGCTGTCTCTTTAAGTAAACAGCCATCTCTCTCTCTCTCTCACCCGGTTGAAAACAGGCAGCATCATGTAGAGCTTCTCCTCCTGCTCCTTTTGTGTCATGTGGCGCGGCGGGTGGCAGAGCTCGGAGAAGAGGCGGCGCAGGTGCATGAGTCCCAGTGCGTTGTCCTGTGGGCTGCACTCCTCTTGCCGTGGCCTCCCCATGATCCTCTTCACCATATTCATCTTTAGAGGCTTCTTGAGGCCGAAGCCAGCCCTGAGAGAGCAGACACAAAGATAAAAGAGGTTTTGTGAAATGGAGGAAATGAAAAGGGGAGGGTGGAGAGGGGGAAAAATAACAAGATGTCAGGGAAATTGATCGTCGACTGTGAAAGTCCACTTCTAATGTGACGTGATATGCTAGCTTCAAATTGCAGATCAAATTCAGCCTGTTTATTTTTTGCAGTGAACTGCTTCTGTCTGAGTTCCTCTACTGAAGATTCTGCTGCAGGTACAGAAATACTGCAGGACATGCAAACAAAATTGGATCCAAGATAATATTCGGGTTCATTTCAAGGCCACAGTGATAAAGGCAAACCTAACCCTCTGGTACTCTTCAGTCATTTTTGACCGAAAAATTTTATGTTTTGTTTTTTTCCCCCAAATTTTTTACTTTATCAGAATGGTACGAAACTTGGTAATGGCTTTGGCACTTACTCTGAACACACACACACACACACACACACACACACACAAAAAAACATAATAGACATGAATCGAAAAGGTTAAATGGTCCTGAAAAAAAAAGTCACTTATACTCCTCACAGTCAAAAATGACCACATTGGAAATGAATGGGAAACAAATTCCATCTAGTAGAAATGTTTGGTACTGCGCTAAAGAAAAAAAATCTTACTAAAAACTCATTTTTTGAGATATCAACCTCAAATTTGGAACACTACTTGTTTAGATTTATGGCTTTGGTTTTCTCACAGTTTTAGAGTAAAACATGTTTTGGAAAATATATATTTTATATAAAATTTGAAAATAGTATTTTTGTGCATTTTTCATAACACTAAACTTAAACTCTATAATTTTAAGTTCACTTTATAAAAAAAAAAAAAAAATGAATCTGTAATCAATAATCTGCCAAGTTACTTCCTTAAAAAGAGACCAAATTTAAGTCTTTGCTCCAAAGTATTCCAGATTTATGACACTTTAAGTTGGAAATTTCATTTTCTATGCTCAAAAAGTGGTTAAAAGGTAATACATGGATTATAACTACTGCATATTATAATTTAATACTATGAAATCCTTGAAAAATACAAAATATTAAATAAAAATCATTATCAAACTTCTTCCATCTTTAAGCTTGATGTTGACTAGTCGCTGATCATGTGATTTTGACACTAATAACATGGCTGCCTTGCAGAAGACAACAGGCAGAAGACCTCCAGACTGTTCTGACTTAGTGTGCTGTATCTTTTCTAACTGATCGGTTAGAAAAGATAGTTAAGATTTTCGTATAAATTATGATCAAAACTCCAAAAAATCCCATAGATTTACATAGGTTGTAATACTTATACTGTCCTATAGAGGGGGCCACAGGATAAAAATCATTTAAGTCCACTTTTATGCTCTGTTTCCATCAGTTAAAATGACAAATTAATGCATACTCCAAGAAGGGTTTCGGCACCGAGTCTATTTTTGCTGCACTGCTGACGCTCAATTAAAGTGAAAGCACACTTTTGATGGACAAAATAAATATAATTTCACACAAAAAAAAGTGTTCAAAATGCACAGAATGAGCATGTCTAGTGTGTTTTAACAAGAATTTGAGTATGTCAGAAAAGAAAATTAAGAATAAAAAATATTTATAGAAGATTTACCCATTTAAACTTGTTTTTAATTATTCAGTTTGGGTTAAAGTATGGTGTATTATAAAAAAATAAAATAAACTAGGCAGAAAATATATGATATATAAACATTCTTTTAGTTATTACACAGACAGGTATATAGGCTCTAGCACTACACAAATCAAACCCGAGTTTACCGTCTTGTAAACGTGCATATGGCAGATGATGTAAAACAAAGCTTACCTTATTCGTGTGCAGCAATGGTTGACACGAGGCTTTTATTTATTTATTTTTATTTTTCGAGCAGCTGCCGTACAAATGCTTCTAGTGTGAATACTCGCGTGTATCTGCAGCTGCAGTAACGATGTAGTTACGTTCACGCGCCGCTCACGCTTGCAGTGTGAAACGGGCGTAATTCACACATGCAATTAGTATTAATTCACACTCGAGGTTCAGGCTTCAAGCCAACATCAAAGTTGTTCACAAACTTTAGCTTCTAGTTGCAAATTGTGGCATGTTGCAAAGCATTCCCATCTCTTGTGTTTTTATTAATGACGTCATCAGTGATTAGTCAATGTCGACTCGACTTTAAAAAATCTGAGGTCGCTCAACCCCTAATTTAAATCACAAATACCATTTACAATTACAGTTGGTACAGGAAAATAAAACACTCTGCTAAGAAGCTAACTGCAAATAACAAACCAAACTTAGCAAATATGGATATAGCAAACCACTACTTAATAGTAATACATGGCTTAATTTTTGGTGCATTCTCCAATGCAAAGAAACATTTAATACTGTCAACTGATGCCAGTGAATTCTTGCTGTCTGGCTAAATACAGTTGTTTTCTAAGCATAACCTTGACTCCTTTTCAGGCGTCTTTTAGTTTTTTGCATGGAAAACGTGTTGGTACACTGAATAACCAATGAGCACTTTACAACAGGGTGAGAAGCCCCTAATTCTTCAAAGTGAAAGTTCACACTAACCTAGTTTAATACTTCAATGCATCAAAAATACATGCAAATCTATTTTTGTTTTAATAACCATAGGATTATACATAACCTGCACTCCATACCTTTATCAGGACCACATAATTTCATCAAGATATACTCTAAACCACATCCATTATAAATAGTATCAAATTTGCAGATAATTTCCAAAGCTGTAAGAAATGTATTTATATACAATTTGGGTTGTTTTAAGGGGAAAAATAAAGAGAAGAGGAAAACAATCTAAATAAAAAAAAATAGCTGCATACTTTATATTTGACTTGAAAGAGCTAGACAAAATGTGAAAGCATGTGGCTGAATGTGCCAGGAGAGCTAAGCATACAGACATTTTTTACCACTTTTTTTTTTTTTTTTTTTTGCCACAAATAGGTCATGGCAGGAGGCCCTCTTGGACTACTGGTATACTTCATAAAAACTGTACCATTGTATTGAGTTCTTTCAAATTCAGTTATTATTATTTATTTATTTTATTTCCTCTGAACAAGCATTGCTTCCTGGGGAAACAATGGATGTCTTCCTATGCCTTGCCGTGCTCCGCACAGTAAGGCCATGAATCGGATCCAACTGGGTAATGGTTACAAAATTTGGGGAAAACAATGAAACCACACAAGACCTCTACATCATCTGCTGAAGCTGGCGAACACATGGATAAAATAGGACACGCATCTGACAGACATTTGCTTGAGCCAGTGCAGTGCTGTTATAAAAAAATGAATATTTCAGCAATGCCCTCAGCAAAAAGCCCAACATCTGTGAACTGAAGCAGATTCTTAGACGGGAACACACCGCAGACAGCTACAGCCACTGAGAAAGTCAGCAACACTTGAAGGCGGGAAACATGAGACGATCAAGAGCAACAGTGACTGCATCCATCTAACTAAAAATATCTGCACTGTATCCAGGTTCCTGAATTTTTGGATATTATTCCAAGTAACAAATGGTTATTATTCTAAAGTGTCTGCTCTGACCACAAGACTTAATGGTCTTGTGATTTAGTTAAATGGCTTTAATGATCCAAAACTGTCCATTCATCCAAGCAGACCAGACTTATTTTAAATGATAAAGTTGCTAAAATGCCACACGTGCAACTGAAACAAAAATTGCTTAGCACTTCTCTCATGTGGCCAACAGTCAATTGTGATTTTGCAACCCAATCATTCTTAATTTCAGGAACAGAACCAATTGCAAGTGAAACACCTCAAGTACTATAATTTCTGCTGAGTAAGAAAGTACAACAGTGTTTATAGATCAAGAGCAGCTCCTTTTCCTAGTCATTAAACATTCAGAGCTTATTTACTAGTTTCTCAGATGTCAGTCACCATTAGGATTGTTATAAGAGCAAGAATGCTGAGCTCAAGGCACCATTAATTATTTCTTAATCCAAATAAACACAAATCAGCTGAACATAACAGTAATGCTCTAAAAATTGACATACAATTGCTTTGGACTCCTACTGGTAAAGACAACATTCACCCCCATGTCATCCAAGATGTCCCATGTCCTTCTTTCTTCAGTCGAAAAGAAATGAAGGTTTTTGATGAAAACATTCCAGGATTTTTCTCCTTATAGTGGACTTCAATGGACTCCAAACGGTTGAAGGTCAAAATTAGTTTTAGTGCAGCTTCAAAGGGCTTTAAATGATACCAGACGAGGAATAAGGGTCTTATGTAGCGAAACGATCGGTCATTTTCTTAAAAAAAAAAAAAAAAAAAAAAAAACAAATGTATATGCTTTATAAACACAAATGATCGCCTTGAAAGTGCTTCGCCATTGCTATACCTTCCCTATTCTACTTACGGAAGAAACGAAACTGGCGCTGCGTTCATTCCGTAAGTTGAATAGGGAAGGCGTAGGACATACAGCGTAAGCTTTTTGAAGAATGGCGAATCACTTGAAAGGCGATCATGTGTGTTTATAAAGCATATACATTCATAATTTTTTAAGAAAATGACGATCGTTTCGCTAGATAAGACCCTTATTCCTTGTCTGGTATCGTTTAAAGCCCTTTGAAGCTGCACTAAAACTAATTTAGACCTTCAACCGTTGGAGTCCATTGAAGTCCACTATATGGAGAAAAATCCTGGTATGTTTTCATCAAAAACCTTCATTTCTTTTCGACTGAAGAAAAAAGGACATGGACATCTTGGATGACATGGGGGTGAGTAAATTATCAGGAAATTTTTATTTGAAAGTGGACTAATCCTTTAAATTTTGTGCCTGAATGGCTGATATCAGTAGCTCTGAAAGGCAAAGTGAACATTTGTGAAGTTTTTCCTGAGTTTATTATATTTCCCTCTTTGTTTAACAGCAAAAAATGGGGAGAAAACATACAGAATATTTTTAATTAAAAAAATAAATATGTTGGAAGTAGACTCAGGGAGGCACTTCACCAAAAAAAAAAAAAAAAAAAAAAAAAATTTATTGACATGCCTTTCGTTTTAGTTTTCCATGAGATAAACTTTCCGCCACTACAAATATATATGCTGTTTTTGTGTTAGAACATAATCAAAACATGCTTTTGTGTTTAGACAGTGGCAGAAACAAAGTGTAACTTGAATTATAATTATGATAACAGGTGTTTCAAAAATGGAAAAAAAAAATAATAATGAAAAAAAAATAATAAAAATTAATTTCACCTTAGTCCATGTGTCCTTAAACATTGAATATCCCTGCCTTGGGACATACAGAGGCAGATTTGATGTAAATCGGTGGGGAGTAAGGTTGCTGGGACATGAAATCTTCAGTAAAATGTGGCTAAGCCTTTTACGCTTTAAGTCTTTCATGGCATTTCTTAGAGGGCTGCCAGCTCCAATGACTGTCTGAGAAAGCAAAAGTAAGCTCCAAAGGACTGTTCGGAGAGAAAAAAAAAAAAAAGGCACCGCTTCAGCCCCCTCAAAGCCTTTGAAAGACTCTTGGGAATATTGAGTGACGTAAACACAAAAACCCCACATCTCTGCCACTGTTATGGGTGATAGAAATGCAGAAGTGAGAGGGAACATTTCCCACTGACTAGAGGCTACAAGTCAACAACAGGCGACAGAGTTAGCTGTCTCGATACGAAACAGCCCACCGGATTCCTGAACACATATAAACCTCAGAGTTACTAGGGATGCTAATGATTAATCGACAATTGATTAATTGTCAATAATAATTTAATCAATAAAACGTATCAATGGTCGATTAAGAAAGGCTCATGTGTAAAACACGTGCATCAGACATGAAGCAAGCTCACCATAGTTGCGTATTTTAAATGTATTAATGTCTTCAAGCCATGCAATGGAATAGGTAGACTAGCCTCAAAAAAAAAAAAAAAAAAATTCCTCCAAACAAGTGATTGTACTGAACATAAGAGTTACTTATGTAAAAGCCACAATAAAAGTACATAGAATAAACAAGTAGTAAGATCTGGTGGATGAGTGATGATCTTCCAGTGCTGTTTCAGCTGTGCGCACCTATTCTAGGGCACATGGTAAATCAAGATCTGTCAATCTGAGCGATCAAACTAATCCAATTGCGCCCCAGCTGTAAAACAGTGTTCGATTGGTCTCTACTCATCGTCCCTACCGACTATACCCACCCACCACACCCAAGATCCAGTTTCCATCGGTGGAACTTTCAAATGATGTTGGAAAACACTGAGTCATGATCCCGGAAGATCAATAGCTTTAGCCAAGCAGCATGTCATGTAAATCCATGATCTACACATTGTCTTATGTTGCGTCTGGGCTCGTTCGAGACCACCTGCTCTAAAAGATGTGTGATCTATTATGGTTTACTAACCATGTGTATACTGTTAACCATGCGTTTACATGTACAGTATGTCGGTGGCGCTTTTTTTTATACAAATACTTGGTCTAGTTTGGTCTCTCACTGAAACAAATACACTAATTGTATTCTGCTAGTTGAGACTTTTTCAACAATATATGACACAAAGTTTATATGTTTTGTAGTATTTACAATGATTTTGCAGATTCACATTTCAGTTTTTTTTTTCCACACTACGAAAATAGAGCTATATTTATATATTCACTGTAAAGCAAAGATTCAAAGCTTTAAAACGACATCTATCTTGTGTTGGTTAAGCAAGTGGTTGTTAAGTAACGTGATAACTTAAATTGCACCCCCCACTTCAGACTAAAAGGTTAAGGTTAACGATTAATTGATAATAAAGTCTGTTACAATAAGGAATGATTAATATGTATTTAATTTATACAGTGAAGAATACGCAGTGTTATTTACCATTTGTTTACTTCATTCTGTACCTGAAAACTATTAAACCCTACCTAAAAAGCACAGTTTATTTCATTTGTATCTTTGTTCTGCTGTATTTATGTTGGCTTGCTGAATATTAAATGGATCCAATCCATGTTCATTAGAAATTTTTTGATGATGCAGCAATAAACTAGCTAGTATAATTTAATGCAGGTGTTTTTTAACTTTGCTGATTTAAAACATTATCAAAATACTATCTATTTTGATAATAAAATTTCAAATAAGAGAGCAAGTGACAAATATCGGTATCGGCCAATAATTGTTTGATAAAATCGGTATCGGTCCCAAAAAATCCTATCGGTGCATCCCTAATTATCAATGTTATTATCAAAAAGGTTGTGTTGCTTAATATTTTTGTGGAATCCGTGACACATTTTTTCCAGGATTCTTTGATGAATATAAAGTTCAATATAATAAAAAATATTTTGTAACATTATAAATTAGTGTAATGCATCCTTTCTGAATAAAAGTATTTATTTCTTTCACAAAAAAATAAAACAATTAAAATATAATCTTACTAAAAAAAACTTTCAAACATTAGTGTACTATTACAAGGTTGTTGGAATTGCCATTTTTACTAACAGATTTACTACTAACAACTAGGCTAATTACCACATATATATCATTTTTAAGTTCTTGGAAGATGCTTTTGAACCAAAGCGACCTCAAATATTTAGTTTAATTATACTTACGCAATACAAGTTAAGATTTACTAACCCTCAAGAGTCAACAAGAAAGTACAAGTGCAAAGGTTATACCATGCAGTGCTTGATACAAGAAGAATATCAGCACAATAAGAGATGCAACACTAAACAAAACCAGTACGAAAGCAAAAACGTTTACCAGGAATAAAGTTGCAATGTTGTATCGTTTTTAAATTGAGTATAGTAAGAGTCTCCGGTGAAATTCATATCACCATAGATGACATCATGCAGGCAAAGTAGCAGTAATTTAGCATTCAAACTCCAACCTGATGATTGACAACCTACTACTTACCTAAACTCTGAAACCTTAAGGTCATCTTTACAAAGATAAACAAAGATATTACAACATTTTGCCCTGCAAAAACATCCTTTAATCACCATTTAGCTGAAATCTTCTCAAGTCAATAAATCACTGTTCAACAGGACGACACATAACCTCTTGGCGTAATAATAACTGTAAATGGCAACAAGCTGAAGTGACACGATCCAAAATAATGATATTAATATTAACCATCGTCACTGGTTACCTCACACTCAAATCAACATCTACCTCTTGAAGTCAAAAGCCCTTTCTGTGTAAATCACAGTGTGGAATGAGTCAGAGTCTGATGGTTTCAAACGTGTCTCAACCTGATTTGCAATGAGCAGCCAGAAACCAGGTGCTTGAAGTCTTCCACACAAAAAAAAAAAAAAAAAAAAAAAAAACAATTCCCAGAAAAGGATGACAGCCAGCCAGGATGAAGCAGTGAAGAAATCATTTACGCCCACAGTGCCTGATGAAAGATGCTTATTACTTCAAAAAAAATGTGATATAACCCTTTCTTACATCTGAAACTCTCAGCAACCTCTTGTTGCTCCACGCCATCATTCCTCCGGGAGAAACGGCACCACTAGTTGTGCCATCTGTCATTTTCCTACTCATCTGTTATACCTTCAACAGCCTTTAATTATGTAAAAACTATGACAGCACATACAACAATCTCACGTGGCATCCAAAAATGTGTAATTCTCTAAGCGAAGTGCTGCCAGAAACCTCAGCACAAAGTAAGAAGCCATTTCAAGACCACCATCGCAGCAAATAAATCCATGACACAGGGCCCTAAATTGTAAACAAACGCCTTGTCACCATGGAGACACGCTGATCAAACATGTTTTTTTCCATACCTGCTGTTCTCCCGGTGCTCTGCAAGCATCCCTCGTTGTTACAGACGTAATTTCGATCCAGAGATTGCTGAGAAAACAACCTATGTTAATTTGTGCCGTGTCGACGAGAAAAAAAAGAGAGAAAGCAGAGGACGCTGTGGGAGTGAGTGCCGATTCACGCTCTTCGCTGGCACTGCCAGGAGACCTGTGCACCAGAGAGCCAAGCAGCCTGCAGGGACTGGCACAGCTGATCCTCCCTGTCACCAGCTCTACCACGTGGCTACATCATAGGGGGGTGACCAGTGTCATACCAGGAGATACCAAATCGGCAGTACAGGGGGATCCATCGATAACATTTAAAGAGCAGATGGCGCTTATGAAATGATCACGCTGTAAAAAAACAAAAATCGATCAACAGATCAGGGTAATAATAACTCTCTAGTCTACATAAGAGAGCTCTGGGTATTTTGAAAAGGGGAAGTCAGTCATCTGATTCTGAGGATATACACACTGTGTACTAACTGAAAACTAGAACATCACCTATGAAATAACCTGAACCACTCAAAAATATCCAACATCTACAATCCAGAGATATCACTGACGATTCAAATATTATGTAAAGGGCCTTCTCAAACGGATATGAAAACAATAACGGCACAAAGAAAATCTGATTGCAGCTAAGCGCTGAAGAACAGTCTGAGGACATGAAGATCAAAACCAGCTCACAATGACACAAACTGAGAGAATCTTTGTTCAAAAAGCACAGAGCTGACGCTTAACCTGGAGAAGGGCTTTACAGGCACTGAATCATGAGACAAAATGCTTCGGCTAAAGTTCTTTGCACATAATGCGAGTCATGTTTCTAACAATGTCATTTGGCAACAGTAACAGCTTTAAGTCTGTATTGTGTTAAATATCACATGTGTAATGTGTGACCTACGCTGGGTGCTGATTCACCACTCAATAATACACACTGAGCACATGACAAAACACGCTCGATTAGACTGACGCCCGAGTAGTATAGTTTTAGGTATCACAACATAACATATGGAAATAAATATAAAATACATTTTCATAGTTTCATATATATACACACATATATGTACATATGTGCAGTGTTGTGTGTTAGTGGGTCAAAGACATTTAGATGTCCACATCAATAGAAATTTACAAAAGTGATTTTATATACATAGAAAGCACATTAAATGCAAGTAAAATGTCTATTTTTAAGGTTTCAAATACGTTTTGGGAGAATAAAATGTCAAAATGTGGGTGAAACAATGTTCCATTGTCATTCAGTGTAACACTTATATTTATGTAAAAATTGAAACAACTAAAACATATAAAAGAATAAGTGAGCATTTAAAATGCAATAAAATTATAAAAAAATAAATTAAAAAAAATCTTGCTGATAAATGGGCAAAACCTAGAATAGTGGCAAAGTTTAAAAATGTAAAATTACAAGTAATTAGCATTTGGGGTAAAAGCAATTAGTCTTTAATATGGCATAAATAGATTTTTTGTTGTAAATATCCCTGACAAGATTGTTACACTGAATGACATTTTAGTGGGTGTCTTCTGTAAATCATGGTAAAAATGTATATTTAATTTTCACTCAGAAAAAACAAACAAATTAAACAGGACCCATTCTGATGTATTGAAAAACAACAACAATTCAAAGCTGTATTACACATTGTGTTGATGCTTGAAAACCCTTTTTCATCTTTGAGCCTAGTATAAAAATATTCAAATTAACATGATTTGTGATACTCAAAGTCCCTACATTTAGTAATAAATGTTTTAAAATGAAAATAAATGGCTTCATTTGTTATGTGAGCCATGATCATAACTGCATTTAACTGTTGTTTTAAATGTGTTTTACACTTGAAAACAACAGCACAGAAGCCAAACCTGAAGTTAATTATGCTGAAAAAATTCCAGAGCATTAACTCATTTTCACTTTATTTTATCCACACGTTTTGTAGTATTGAGTATATGGTGGGTACATTTCCCTCTCCATTTCCTGTCAAGTGATATCGATGTACACTTGCTTCTTATGCTAAACTGAACATTATTGCTCCCTGCGAATCTCACTTAAGATTACCTTTAGTTATACATCCTGTGTCAACTCACGGTCAATTTTTTTTACAGCCACTTTTTTTTTTTTTTTTCATTAGATCTTTATTTCCTAAATGACTTGAGATAAATCTTAAATGTGATTCTCTAGCTACTGTAATACCATCATGTAATGACATTTAAGATGCATTTACATTGTCTAAAGACACATAAACAGAACAATGACAAGGGAAAAAAAAAAAAAAAAAAGGTTTGTAAAAGAACTTGGCCTACAACAAATAGAAGTCAAACAACTTTTAATAGTAAAAATAAAGAAAAACTGAAAAATAGGTTTATAGCCTCTAAATAGGGGCAATTTAGGTCATGTGTGACTGATTTGGCCCCAAGCCAATATTATGATGGCTCTGGGATAAAATCACAGGTTGAATGACTTGCACAATACAAACGGGTGGTTTGTTTATATAATAAAACCATAATCACAGGCCGTCTCTAATCTTATTCACAGTTCTCTATACCCTCACCAAAACACACAACACAAATTAAATGGCATATAAATGAGCAGCCTGGAAGTGTGGAGGCCACACACAGCTGTCCGTGAGTCCATGACCTCTACCTGATGCAGCTGTCCACCACTTCACCATCACACTGTGTCCCAATCAATCACCACGGCCTTCATATCACAACTTATGATGGCATTACTGGGATTAGTTTCAGCCTTCATGAATGTCCATGTGTAATGTTTGATAGATAGACAGACATAGCTACAATTGATCCAGTGAGGGAAATTGGGGTACATTATCAGCCAGACAGTAAACACTACACAGACTTTACCACATATAGCCTAATTAACACAGAAAGGTAATGTTTACGTTATACACAATTTATAAAACAAACACCCTTTAATTAGAATAAATCGACAAACAAGAAATAATGACCATGTAAAAATAGGAAAAGGAAAATGGGAATTACATGAGCGAGTAGCAACACACATGAACCAGACTAGAAAACATATAATATTATATTATATTATATTATACTATATTATATTTGTAAACTGACATGAACCACACATAAATTCAGTACAGTCGGGGATGAGGCGATATCTTCAGTGACAGTACGACAATTACAGCTCACCAAACATCGCCTAAATAACCCCAAAATAAGTCATAATAAGCACGCATATGATTAACTCCAGGTCTACAGTAATAAACGATCGTATTTGTGAATTTTCTCCACATGAGTGATTATTCGCCTGCAGCTAGCAGGCTAGCGGAGTCCTCCTATCCTAGCCACAGCTAGCCAGCCCCGGCTACACACAACCAATACATGCCGAACTGTGCGCTTCATTTTCACACAGCAGGATTGCACAGAATGTCATTTATATAAACAGGATAACATATTTACATTTCTAGAAAGAAGCAAAAAAGGAGAAAGGGAGTTGTATTTTGGAGGAAGGAAGCTAGCGCCAGTAGGCAGTGTGTATGTGTTTTGCATGTCTCCAGTGTATCCGCATATCCATGAGAACTCACCAGACCAGCCGATGTGTTCAAGCGTCAGCGAGAAGCGCTCTAAAAAGATCCTCTTGCGCTCTTCCCATCCATATTTCACGGGTGATGCCAGTGCTTTCTGACGCGGTTACTGGTTCTGATATATCAGCTAGCTAGTGGCCATATTTAATCCTCGACATCCCAAACAACACAGGCTTGAGCTCGTCCCAGCTCCAGCGCTACTTCAGATCTCAGCGGTGTGGGAGACGCTGCCTCTCAGTGTTTGCAATAGTACTTTAATTACACGGGAAACGGTGACACCTGCTGGCCAGAACGATGCAGTTATCCGTTTCATTTGGAGGATCGTTTTTTGTTTTTTTACTCTGGTCAGCAAGGTAATAATCGAAGGCCAATCTGGCAGAATTTACAGTGTTTGTTTAATGCATTTTACTGCCACAGCAGTAAAAGAGGAAAGAAACGTCAATTTTACATGATGCTGATGTTACAGTTCTAGTGCAATCAATATTTAAATAATATATTGACTTGTAATGCATGTATATTTAATCAAACACGTTTCTCAATAATAATAGATCATACACCTGTGCTATAACTTTATGTTACATCCATTGTAACTGAATTACATTCATACGATATCATAAGCATATGCCCCCACATTAAGAAGCAGTTTACTTATTAGGTAAATATTAAATGTTGGTCTCAACACCTATTCTTGGTAACAACATTTCATCATATTCATGACAAAAGCAAATATAAATTAATAACATTTCAACAGCATGCACAGCTGAAGCATATGTTATTTAATCTAAGATCACATGGCATCAACTGTGTCTTAACAAACAAAAGAAGGTCAATATCCAAATAACCAATTCTGTAATTAGAACACAGAAAGAAACATTTATGTACGATTTAAATAAACATTATGTAAGAAGTTACACATAAAATATATGTATAAGAATGCAGTATTTCTCTATGCATACAGTGGCAAGAAAAAGTATGTGAACCACTTGCTGAATCTGTGAAAATGTGCAAAATCTTAACAAAATAAGGGAGATAATACAAAATGCATGTTATTTTTTATTTAGTACTGTTCTGAGTAAGATATTTTACATAAAAGATGTTTACATATAATCCATAAGACAAAAAAAATAGCTGAATTTATTAAAATGACCCAGTTCAAAAGTTTGTGATCCCTTGATTCTTAATGCTGTGTGTGGTTACCTGGATGATCTACGACTGTTTTTTTTGTTTTGTGATGGTTGTTCATGAGTCCCTTGTTTGTCCTGAGCAGTTAAACTGAGCTCTGTTCTTCAGAAAAAATCTCCAGGTCCTGCAGATTCTTCAATTTTCCAGCATTTTTTGCATATTTGAACCCTTTACAGCAGTGACTGTATGATTTTGAGATCCATCTTTTCACATGGAGGACAACTGAGGGACTCAAACACAACTATTAAAAAAGGTTCAAACATTCACTGATGCTTCAGAAGGAAAGACGATGCATTAAGAGATGTGGGGGTGAAAACTTTTGAACAGGATGAAGAGGTCCAAATTTTTCTTATTTCGCTTGAATATCATTTTTTTTTTTCATTTAGTACTGCCCTTCGGAAGCAACAGAAAATACTTGCATGTTTCCCGGAAGACAAATTAAATACAATTTACCTTGATCTTCAAATTCCAAATGTTTTCACCCCCCATCTATTAATGCATCATGTTTTTTTCTGGAGCATCAGTGAATGTTTGAACCTTTTTTAAAAGTTGTGTTTGAGTCCCTCAGTTGTCCTCAGTGTGAAAAGACGGATCTCAAAATCATTCAGTCACTGCTGTAAAGGGTTCAAATATATAAAAAATGCTGGAAAACTGAAGAATCTGCAGGACCTGGAGATTTTTTCTGAAGAACAGAGCTCAGTTTAACTGCTCAGGACAAACAAGGGACTCATGAACAACCATCACAAAACAAAAAAAACAGTCGTAGATCATCCAGGTAACCACACACAGCATTAAGAATCAAGGGTTCACAAACTTTTGAACTGGGTCATTTGAATAAATTCAGCTATTTTTTTGTCTTATGGATTATATGTAAACATCTTTTATGTAAAATATCTTACTCAGGACAGTACTAAATAAAAAATAACATGCATTTTGTATTATCTCCCTTATTTTGTTAAAATTATTAAAATTTTCAGATTCTGCAAGTGGTTCACATACTTTTTCTTGCCACTGTACATGTATTACATTTTTAAATACAAAACAATTGTAAATTCTTTTATTCATTAATTCTTCCTGCCTTAACTGGAACAATCTCCTTTCATTGCATTTAATTACACTTTAAAAGGTAGTTTTTAAACAGAATGTTTTTTTTTTTATTTCAGTTAACAAGCACAGAACTAACGTTTTCATCTTATTGAACACATTTTGATGGAAACAAACATTTAAGAAAAAAACATATCATTAGAACTTGAATGTAAACTTACAATAAAACTATAAAGAACATACAATGACTTAAGGATAATGACTGTTTGGCACATTGGAAAATGATATTAGTAATTTCATGACTTCATGAAAAATATTAATCAACCTAACCCTGAAATTTACTGTACTCCTGTTTAATACAGCCATAAACAGTATGGTAAAAGTGCCTGTCCGGAGCCATAAGGTCAGTGACCATCTCGGTGTGGTTCATTTTAGGTATTAGATAAAGAGACATACTGACAGAAAGAGAAGTGAGGAGCTCGGAGAACATCACTGATGATTCCACCGGAACTATGATGTCATTGGTTCCATGGAGCAAAGCCACTGGAGGAACTCTGGATGGAAATCATAGCAAATAATAAAGCATTTACTGTTAATTCTACAATGATATAATGAACTGCTCTGACCCTCATAGCAGCTGACAGAGAGCTTCATTTAACAGCCTGACTGTATTCTGCATCTTTCTGTACTGTACTCATGACCTTTACTTGATAAACTGCATTGGTAATCTAACAAGTTGGCCAAAAATGCCACTAAAATAGCAAACAGATGAAAACAATAACATCCTACAATTTACTATAGTGATACAAACAATACAAATGAATGTATTGCTGCTTCAGCTGTTGTTAATGTGAAAATAGAACTATGCAATAACAATGTCATACCGTTTCAACTGATCCTTGTTCAGTTTCTTGAGTAATGATGTTGGTGAATAATAATCAAAGTTCTCCACACCATCCATAGCTTTGTGCATTGTTGACACATATTCAACAGCCCGCATTTTCTCATGCTTATAATGGTCCATTATACTGTAAACGCCACTCAGACCTATTACAAAAACAAAAATCACAACATGAATGATAAATATTTTTTCTTTTTTTTAACTATATTACCAGGGCAACTGCTATGCTAAATCATAAACAATCATAACACAAGAAACATAATAAATCTGGAGCATTGATTTACCTATGATTCCTTTGATGGCCGCTACAAGACCTCTCTGTTTGTTGGTCTCAATGAACAATTCTTCTACATTGTTCACCAGAAACAGTGTGGTAATGGCACACAGATGAGCCCCTGCTGAATGACCTATCAATATTATGTTGTCCTGCATTAAAAAAGGGGTAGGATCAGAATTAGATGTAGATTTATACATAACTTTAGCCTAGGTGAAACTGTTTTATTGCTTACAAAATAACAGAAAATATACACTACCATTTAAAAGATTGGACATTTTAAACATTTTAAAATGTCATTTATTCCTGTAATGGCTCCATTCATTACTCCAGTCACATGATCCTTCAAAAATCATTCTAATATGCTGATTTGGTGCAAAAGAAAACATTTCTTATTATTATCATAATTTGAAAACAGTTGTGCTGCTTAATATTTTTTGATACATTTTTTTAGGATTTCTTGATGAATAGAAATTTCAAAAGAACAGTATTTATTTTAATAGATTTTTTTAACAATATAAAAGACTTTACTGCCACTTTCAATTCATTAATCTTTCCTGAATAAAAGTATTAATTTATTTCGAAACCCTCACCTAAAACTTTTAAATGGTAGTGTACAATGGAAGCACTTTAAAATATATTAAAGTGCTACATATTAAATTAAAAAGTGCATTGAGTAATGCTAAACTGTTGAAGTGGCAATTGTAATGCAATTTAAACAGTTACACCTTAACATTTTAAAGGGTTAGTTCACCCAAAAATGAAAATAATGTCATTTATTACTCACCCTCATGCCGTTCCACACCCGTAAGACCTTCGTTCATCTTCGGAACGCAAATTAAGATATTTTTGTTGAAATCCGATGGCTCAGTGAGGCCTCCATAGCCAGCAATGACATTTCCTCTCTCAAGATCCATAAAGGTACTAAAAACATATTTAAATCAGTTCATGTGAGTACAGTGGTTCAATATTAATATTATATAGCGACGAAAATACTTTGATAACGAGATATAATATTGATTTCAAAACACTGCTTCCTGAAGCTTCGGAGCGTTATGAATCAGTGTGTCGAATCAGCGGTTCGGAGCGCCAAAGTCACGTGATTTCAGCAGTTTGGCGGTTTGACACGCGATCCAAATCATGATTCGACACGCTGATTCATAACGCTCCGAAGCTTCATGAAGCAGTGTTTTGAAATTGGCCATCACTATATAAGTTGTTATTTTGTTTTTTTGGCGCACCAAAAATATTCTCGTCGCTTTATAATATTAATATTGAACCACTGTACTCACATGAACTGATTTAAATATGTTTTTAGTACATTAATGGATCTTGAGAGAGGAAATGTCATTGCTGGCTATGCAGGCCTCACTGAGCCATCAGATTTCAACAAAAATATCTTAATTTGTGTTCCGAAGATGAATGAAGGTCTTACAGGTGTGGAACGGCATGAGGGTGAGTAATTAATGACAGAATTTTCATTTTTGGGTGAACTAACCCTTTAAGTTCATCGAACAGGAAACTTACTTGATCAAGATTGAACGCGTGTCCCTTTTCTCTCACCCACAGCAAACTGTCACTGATGTCTTGAATCATATTTAACACATTTCCCTAAAATCAAAGCACACATTAAAAAACAAACCACACACACAAAAAAAGTAAATAGTAAATATTTATAGGTGGTTTACCTTTGGATATATGGAATAATCTGGACAAATGACAGAGGCATTAAGCTCTTTTGCCATTTGTAAGGCTAACAGGCAGTAAATAGAGCGGTCTCCTGAGCCCCAGGCTCCTCCATACACAAATACAACCACCGGTACAGGAGCAGCATCAGAACGACCCGTGCTTGGTGAATAATATAAATCTAGCTTATTCCCTCGGCGGCCAAAGGTGATGCCCTAGAAAAGGACAGAAAAACAATGAAATAGTATAATAGAAACAAGTGCATTTTCAAAATACTTTAATATTACAATTCATGTTGCATCACAAAACTAAAACTAGACGTAGCTTTGTTTCTTAAAACTTTCTCTCTCTGCAGCTCTGTACTGTATAGCTAAGCTCACCGCAGCTAAATAAACCACATCCTTTCTTAACATTAACAGGTATGTAAAAATAGTACTAACTTTCACATAGTGCTTGTTATTTTTGTCATTACTGTACCACAGTTTCCACTGAAAATACAGTTTGCCATACTGCAGATACTTCAGCATTTCAAGCACAGCTCTTGTCAGGCAGTATATGCGTCTGCAGGGAGTGCAAGAAACATCGGCATCATTAAAAAGCCTACAATAAGTGTAGAGTAGCATCAAAATGTTAATGCTGTGTCACCTTGGTTTGACAGCCTCTAAATATTTTTGGTACCCTGGTTTACTGGGCCAGCCATAGAGCCACTGGGCAACCAGAGAGATACTGTAAGGGAGGCCCACTAATAATGCCCCTGCCACCAATGGAAGAGAGAGATAGCACTTCAATGCAATCCTGAAACAGAAATAAACAGAAAGCTGTGTGGAAGAACTACAACATCATTTGTATTACATTAGGGTATAATATTACAGTATAACGGACATTAATTGTATGTACTATTCACCTGAACTATTTATGACTCTTGTATGATGTATGACAATATTTGAACATGATAATTATATAATTTTTGTTATGCCAGCTGCTGGTAAATTGTTTAATGTTTATGCTCAACAAGGCTGCATTTATTTGATCAAAAATACAGTAAAAAGCAATAATATTGTGAAATATTATATAATTTGAAATAAATTTCTATTTTAATATATTTTAAAATGTAATTTAATCCTGTAATGGTAGTGAATTGTCGGTCTTCAGTGTCACATGATCCTTCAGAAATCATTCTAATATGCTGCTTTGCGGCTCAAGAAACATTTCTTATTATCAGTTTTGAAAACAATTGTGTTGCTTAATTAGGTAACACTTTATTTTAAGGTCTTTTAACTAGTTGCTTATTAGCTTGCATATTACTAGAATATTGGCTGTTTATTAAGCACATATTAATGCCTTATTCTACATGACTATTCTACATCCTTAATCCTACCCAATTTCTAAACTTAACAACTACCTTACTAACTATTACTAAGCAGTAATTAGGAGTTTATTAAGGGTAAAGTCGTAGTTAATAGTGAATATGTGTTCCCTATACTAAAGTGTTAGCTAAAATGATTTATTTCTTTAAAAATCACCTCAAACAATGTATGATTCTTGTACTGTATGTTATGACATTATTTTAACATGATACTTACATTATTTTTATGCCAGCAGCTGGTTGTTAGTTCTAATATCTGGAGTAGCAAAAGGACAGAGATTAAAATAAATACATATACATATATGCATAAAATCAGATACTATTTCAGAAAGCTATTAGAAACCTACCCAGGAGAACGACTTTATTCGATATTGTGTATTCTTAATGTCGACAGCGCCTCCTACATGAAGATACAGTCGGTGGGCTCTCTTCTCTCTTTATCCAAACGGATACACATACAATTACTTTTAAAATATACAGAAACGTAACGGTTACTGACATTGAAGAGAACAACAACCATGTGCATGAAGTCTCTAACAACTTACCTTTCGTGTTAGCTGTCTACAGCAAGACTTTCCCATTACAATTTTCTTTAAAACGTAAGAATTCGTAAGGCTTGATTATGCATTAAAAAATAGCAAGCTGAGCAAAATAAACATAGTTGACATTGCATCTGTTACATAATGACCGTATCCTGGATTTAGCTACATAATAAAAGATAGTTCAACATGTATTGTAAACAGAACATTAGTGGTGCAAAGAGTACATTGTGTCAAGGCAGATCACCTGCAGATGACAGTGTCCCGTAAGCCTAGATGGATGCGTTCACTGTATGTACTTCCTATTTCTTTCAGCATGCGCAGATAGCATACTGTGTTTCTATTGGCTCGTTGGCTCACTTGGGCGGGACAAATATGCTTGTCTGTCAACTCTCAAACGCACAACTTCATTTCAGATAAAAATGACGTCCACATTTATATGTAAATCAGAATATAGAAAATTAATTTTACTGATATATTTTAACGTTTATCTCACGATAACACAAACACAAACACAAACATTTGTTTCTCTCATTGGTTTAAAAGCTTGTCATTTAAAAGGATGTTCCAACTGATGTCCAATCAGCACACGTGCATTATAATTATTCATATACCAGACAGTTTTATCCTTCACAACTTATATTTTTATATTATCATATTATTACATTTAATATTATTACATTATCTCAAAATATCATTCTGTCATAATAAACCAACATGAATGGTTGACTGAATTGGAGGTACTTTGTTGGAATGTTCCTAAATTACAAATATCCTGCTATGACTGTAGGCTGTATCATTTATTATCTTCACAAATTCTTCCACTTCGTATTTTTAATGTCAAGGCATTGATTTTTATTATAGGTATATATTGTTTTCGCTTGGTTACATAAAGGACACAATAAAACAAAATTTAAAAAAATTTCACCCTGCCTTGCCTTTATATTTGTTTGCTACTTTTCAAATGCATTATGTGTATATTTTGCTTAACCCATGTCCCAGATGCAGACTTTAATATAAAACTATTTAAAAAAAATCCATTATAAATAGCCTATAGGGATTTAAAAATGAATAAAATTAAAATTATATTACAGTTATTGCATAAAAAATTAGCCTGTATGTATTTCTATAAAAATATATTTTTTTAGTTTCCAGTCAAGCTATATATATATATATATATATATATAAAGAATGTGAAAAACTGAACCTTACTTAATGATAGTATTCATTAGGTCAACCATTATGATGGCATAGAGCCAATATATATATATATAGTAAAACCAAAAATTATTCAGACATTTTTGATATTTTTGATATATTTTTACTAGTGGGTGCAGATATAAGTAAACTGTGACATATTATACCCAAAAATTTTATACAGTGGACTACCAGTAAAATTGATTAAAAATTTGGAACCAAAAATTATTCAGACACTTTGAGCTGACCATGTTTTGCTTACGTGTTGTCTGACATAATTAAAGATTAATTTTTTTTCTGACACAGTTTAACTCTGAGATCTTGTCATATTTTATTACCATTTTTTTTTTTAATTATTCATTATTACAACTGTAATAATGTATGAAATGTTCAAGGTGTCTGAATAAATTTTGGTTTGAATGTATATATATATATATATATATATATATATATATATATATATATATATATATATAGCATTTAAAATAGGCCTATATATATTAGTGTGTGTGTGTGTGTTTCTATAAAAATATTATTATAATTTTTTATTTCCAGGCAAGCTGTAATATTGTCAAATTATGATGCTAAATAAAGTTATGATTCTAATTTTGGGCACATTAGACAATTTGTTAGCAGTGTTGTAATATTATTTTCACTATTCAAGAAGCACTCATGTATCCCCCTATGTATTATATGCATACGATTATATTCTGACGTTAATAACTTTTATTAACTGTAATTTCCCAAGTACAACATACGGTCTTCATACGCTAACTTGTCTGTGCTGTAGGCGGGGTGAGGGGCAAATATCTGAAGCTAGAGAAAGCTCGAGGACTCGGAGGCGGAGTTTCTCTACCAGAGCTCCCCGCTTGCTGCTCGACCGGACAAGTTTGTGAAAAGATTTTAAAGTGAGGAGTAACCGAGCAGCCATGAATCTGTTAACACAATGACTTTAAAACACACTCTTTCTCCATTTCATGCGGAATGAACACACTGGATTGATGTTAAAATGAGAGCGATCCTTTTAAACGGACTACTCTTGCTCTTTGTCGGACTCGCACAAGGGGGTAAGTTGTTTAAATTGCTCAAGTATGGCTAATGTAAAGCAAGTAAGAAGGACATTTCAGCACTTACCTTTGTGTAAAACATTTGAGTTGGAGGATTCAGCAAGAGCAGATCCTTGATTTTCCCCAAATATTACGTTTCTTTCTATGTGGTTTCATGTACCAGAGGACAGTATGGCAATGACTTGAACAACCAGCCTTACTATTTCTTATGGCTGCTGTCTGTGTAATAATGAGAATGTCTTTTCATATTCTGTTTGTGGAATAACTGACATTAATACAAACAAATATATTGAAATATGCATGTTTGCAGTTGACTCTTCTGTATCCCAAAAAAATCATGTTCTTAGTCAGTATTGCATGTGCCAAACCATGAACCCAAAATTATGTACAGAATGTAACAGTCATGATTGCACAGATTTGTGGCTCTCATAAATTTCATATTCACAGTTTGCCAAATGTCAGCACAAGATACTGAAAACAGCCTTTTTTGTTATTAATAACAATGAAATACATGCTTTAATGCTGGTGAATTACTGCATTATGAAAGCAATGCATATTATAGGCCTGGATGCTTATTCAAGTGGTCATGTTTTTCCTAACTGTTTAAAAAAAAAAAAAAAAAAAACAGCTTTGCACAACAGACAAAAAAACTCAGAGAACTATCCAGCATTATTTAAAGAGCCAAATGTCCAATCAGTAGATTCCTGTGGTGAACATTTGAATATTAGTGTCATTTGTGTTAAATTGTTGCATCAGTTGCAGTTGTTGAGCTTCACAGTAGCAGCTCCAATGAACTGTCTGATGTCTTCTGTGGTATTATTTTGGAGAGCAGTGTCCAGACTTATAAAATCTCCAAGATGTCAGATGCAAGTCCTCCATGTGCAATAAAAAGACACTAAAGATAGTGGCATCCTAGTTTTCTCCTCTCTTACTGTCAGTTCAGTTTTTTTAGTATAACTCAAACCACAAAGTTTGACCTTGATTTATAATGTTTATCAATATTGTAGATAGACTTTTGATCAAATGTTTTGTCTTAATATTGCTTCTTTGCATTTTTAGACCAATATGGAGCAGCTTGACATATAATTACTCATCATCGCACTGTAAATGTTATTGTAATATTATATTCCATAATATAATCTTTCTTTTCAAAATTTTAATTAGCTACTTGTACCAGCCATGCCAAGTTCAGTGAATCACATTGCTTCACTGAAATTCGCATGGTGCCTTGAGCGTTGTAAACAAAGGACTTAAAAACTAATAAATATTCATTCAAACAGAATTTTTATTTATGCAACTTGTAGCATCACAAATGACTAATGACACCACAATAAACTTGCATAGTTTGACAAAATTAAACTAAACACCAGTGTGACATTTCAGTCCTTAAGTAGAAGTGTTCTGTGCCCATACAAATTGAGGGGTGTAAATACTATAGTAACACTTGCAGAGAGAGGTAAGATGAGAGTGTAGAACACATTAGTGTAGATTAAAGGGTGTTGTGGAGTGACTGGGTTAGAAAACAGCTGCGTCTAGGCCTCCATCAATGGACAGCAGGGCTAAGACAATGTGGCCATGTCAGAGTCTTTTATGTTGAGAATAGGGTGCTGTCAGGGCAGAGTATGCCAGCACATGCACATGGGTATCACAGTGCTTCCCTGGCGCCATCCGGCCTGTCCTATAAAGACAATGTTGCTGGGTTCTTTTTATTCCTTCAGTCACTTTTATTTAATGTCTATGTGAAAATCAAAATGTAAATGTAAAGGGATAGTTCAACCAAAAATGAAAAATCTGTCATTTACTCACCCTCATGACGTTCCAAACCTGTATGATTTTGAAGAATACTAAAGAAGATATTTTTTTAAGATTGTTGCAATCATACAAATTGATTCCCCTTCATTTTATTTTGGTTTTCCACTGAAAAGAAATAAAGCCATACAGGTTTGGAATGACATGGTGTAAGGACATTAAAATTTTTTTTACATTTTTGGGTGAACTATCCATTTAATTGTACATAAATCTTCCCATAAATTAAAGTCATCCGTTTAAAAGTGTAATTGAAAAGTGATGTAATTAAGTTTAATTCACAATAGGCAAAGAAATGAAAGTGAGTTCAAGCTTCATTCTGCTTCATTTGAACGAACTCATGAAGCATTAAGGGCAAAAAAAAAAAAAAAAAAACCCATAGGTGATGTTCTCTTATCTGCAGCTTCATTCTATGGTGATGGATTTGTGCAGTTAAAAGGAACAGAGACGTCTAGCCGTAACACACTGCACGTTCGTTTCCGCACCTCCAGCCTGAGTGGCCTGCTTTTCCTGGCTGCAGGGCAGAATGATTTCCTGTTGCTGGAGATGAATGCTGGCAGACTGCAGGTGAGTCACGTGTTGCTATTTCACCCTCAGCAATGTTTAGATCTACCACAACAAAACTACTTGTGGGAACATGTCAATTCTGTTTGGGCTTGAAAATAATCTAATTAGAACTATTGTAAGGATTATGTTAAGTTGCAATGATTATGTTAAATAGACAATAACTCAACAACGTCCTCTTTATATGAAATGCAGTGGTGAATTTTATTCACGGCCTAGTTATGATACTGTGTTGCTTCACCACAGATTCTTCCACTTTGGCTCCTTCCTTTAAGGTATGCAATACAAACCTGATGATTGCACTGACTTAAGGGCTGAAGAATGTGAGCTTAGTTGACATTGTGAGAGAATTAGGTACATGACTGGAGGATCTGCTAGAGTTGGATCATATTGAATAAACTCCCACAATCCAGTTCAAAAACTTTGCCTGAATTTCTGAAATGGATTTTGGTTTTTACATTTTTCTCAGTGGCACTCACGTAAGATTCCTTTTATAGAGGATATCTTAGGGCTACAACAGAACAGATTGTGATAAACGTTTTGAGGTCGGATTTTCCTGTAATTGAAAGTATCTTTGAACTCTCACATTTATCTCAGGTCATTAAATTGTGCTTTTGCTATCCTTTGGCTGTGACCCTCTTCGAGTGCATCACAGGTTATAATTGCTTTTAGCTGAGGAAAAGCTAAATATTCAGCAAGTCTTAACAGGTTTGTCTTAGCTGTCTCATGTAAGGAGAGTGATATTTAATGAATTTACTATAGACAAATGCTAATGAGTAAAAATGGTCTGTTTTCAGCATAGAAGATCATTTCATTAAAATTAAGTGCTAGGTTTCATACAATTAACTGCTGTTATAGTGGACATTTTGTTAGTATAACTTGTTAGTAATTATATATATATATTTTTTTATTTATAATTATATGTTTTTTTATTTATACTGTGTAAAAAATATTATAGATATAACGACAACATGTTATTTCATAAAATAAATAATTGGCTTTTATATTGTCACTACTGAAGCCAAAGCAAATTATTAACATATTATCTAAAAAACATTTACTTTCAATACTTTGACTGTTTACTTTAATGTTTTATGTATTAACGTAGCATGAAAAAAAAAAAACTTTTTCAATTCAGATTTATTTGTAAAATACTTTTCACAATCAATATTAAATCAGCATGCTTTTAAATTAAAAGATTTATTTAAAAAATTTAACTTTGGGAAAAAAATCTTTAAAAATTTCCACAGACCACCTAGCACCACCTTGCGGTTTTCTGAAAATCCTTAGTTATGGGTTATGTATAGTGTATTTTATAAAAACACTTTAGTATGGGGAACACTTCTCACTGTTAACTAGTTGCTTATTAGCTTGCATATTGGCTGTTTATTAGTACTTATAAAGCACATATTAATGCCTTCTTATGCATGACTATATTCTATAACCCTAAATCCTACCCTAAACCTAACCTTAAACGCTACAACAACTACCTTACTAACTATTAATAAGCAGTAAATTAAGGCCCGGTTTCACAGACAGGGTTTACACTAAGCCAGGATTAGGTCTTGCTTTAATTAGGGTACTTAAGTGGCTTTTATGCACTGACATATTTTAAGATATGTCAGGGCAAGTTACTTTCAGTTAAAACAGCTCAAACATGTATCTTAGTCTAGGACTAGCTTAAGACTTGTCTTTGAAACCGGGGGTAAGAGTTTATTGAGGCAAAAGTCGTAGTTAACAGTGAATATGTGTTCCCCATACAAGTGTTACCAAAATAAAAATTCTTGTGTTTTTATGTATTAAGACAGGTTTTTTTTCTGTCATTCACAGGTAAGGTTGGATCTGGGCTCTGGAGAGCAGATCCTTCTCTCAGAGAGTGGAACCCAGCTAAATGATCTGGCCTGGCACACTGCAGAGCTTCTCCATGAAATCTATAATGTCACACTGACTGTGGACAACCACTCCAAGACCAGCCTGCGAATGTCAGGCCCAGAGCGAGAGCTGCACATCAACGACGGCCTATATGTGGGTGGTACGGGAGGTTTGGATCAAGCTTATCTGTCCAGCGATCTCAATGGGTTCCGTGGTTGCCTCGATGAAGTAATATTTAATCAGCACAATCTACTTTCATCGCTGAGGTCCTACTCTGGATTCAAGAATGTTTATGAGGTTTCCCTAGGATGCAGCCCACAGTTTTTTGCCAATGAGGATGACCCGATCAGTTTTTTCAGCTCACAGGCTTACATATCCCTACCTCCTTGGACGGCACAACATGAGTGGGCTTTTGAATGCTCAATCCACACATCAGCTGAAGAAGGGATCATCATGTACAGCTCAGCTCGACAGGGAGATTTTGTCGCCCTGGAGATCCAGAAAGGTCTCCTTCTTGCTGTGGTTGGTAAAGATGGAAGTAAAACAGAACTACGTTCCCTCACCTTCATCAACGACAACAAATGGCATGACGTTAAGCTCTTTTTCACTCCAAAAAGCCTCCAACTCACAGTAGATGGAGAGACTGGAAAGTCCATCATAAGCTCCAGATCAAAAGCCTTTCATCTGAAAGGTTTCCTTTTCCTTGGGGGAATCGATGACGGCACACGTTCTGAGGTCAGAAAGGTGGGTCTTTCCTCGGTAGCAGGGAAGCGTGTTAAAGGTGGCTCCTTCAAAGGATGCTTCAGAGACATTAAAATAAATGATGTCAAAATGGGTCTCCCCAATGCTGTGGTAACCAAAGACATCTCTGTTGGCTGTGATCCTGAAAAGGATCTGGATATAAGCACCACAGTGAGCCCAACAACCCTTCCCATGACCCTCGTTGACTCTGTCACTCAGCTGCCACCCACCGATGCGTCCACCCTAGCCAAAGGTCTTGTCAAGAAGTATGGACACAATTTTCTACAGCTTAAGAACCTTGTTGTCCCGGAAGGGGGTTGGGGAGCCTTGGATTCTAAGCATATTAAAGTAAACCTCGATTTCAAGAAGCTTGGCATCCGTCAGTCTCAGATCATCTTTAGGATTGAAGAGCAGCCGGTGCATGGTCAACTTAGGCTTGACGTAGACCAAGAGCAGGCTGAACATACATTCAGCATGTTGGATTTGTGGCACGGCAGGGTGATGTACATCCATGGGGGATCTGAAGACCCACTGGACTACTTCATGTTCTCTGTATTCTCCAGTAGCAGAAAGGAGGTGCCAAGCTATCTGAAGGGACACAAGTTGTACCGATATAATGTCACTGTTACGCCAACGAATGATGCTCCTGAGTTGAGTCTACCTGAGGGGAATCTGTTTATTCTTCTAGAGAACTCCAAGAAGAGGCTGACCACTGATGTTCTGAAGGCCATAGACATTGACAGCAATTACACAGACCTTGTTTATTCAGTGTTAGGGAACCTTAATGCAGATGCAGGATATTTGGAGAACGAAAACAATGCTGGTACACCAGTAGCTTCTTTCTCCCATTCAGCTCTTGTAGACGGTAAGATAAATTATGTCCACACTGGTGTGAGGAACTCTAGGATTGTGTTAAGAGTCAGTGATGGAGAGAAGGTGAGTAACACAGTGGTGCTTAGAATAATGGCTGTGGGACTTGAGTATAAAATCTCCAATAACACGGGTCTGGAAGTGACTCAAGGAGAGATGTTTCTGTTAAGCACCAACCAACTGGCTGTCTGGACAAATGCATTCAAGCAGGTGGTTGACATTCGTTATGATGTAATTGAGCCACCAAGATTTGGTGAACTCCAAAGGATGCACTCAAGTGGAGAGTGGAAGATCACCAGCTCGTTTTCTCAAAGAGTTCTTGAAAAGGAGCGTTTGAGGTACCTCAGCACCTACCAGTCCATTCAAACAAGTAATAGTACTGACCACTTCAAGTGTAAAGTAACTGTGGCCTCCAGAGCTACTGAAGAACTAGTGTTTCCCATAAAGGTAAAGTGGATAGACTACACAATAGAGAACAATGAACCCCTAGAGTTGGACAAAATTACGAAAGCTGTAATTGACCCTGAGCATCTGTATGCAACAGCACACGGTGTGAGCTTGTCTGAGGATGAGCTTTGTTTTAGATTGTTGACTTTACCAAAAAGAGGAATAATTGAAGTGAATAATGCCAAGTTGGATGTGAATTCCACATTTTGTCAAAGGGATATCACAAATCTGAAAGTCAAATACCAACTAGTGGAAAGATCGTATGAGGACACCAGTGATGAATTTGTTTTCCATGTATTCTCAAAGCATGCACATTCTGCTAGTCACATTTTTAGAATCAATATTAAAGCAGATGTCAACAGCATCTTCATGACAAACAATGGGCTGTCACTTCTTGAAGGTGAAAGCAAACTCATCACAAAGGATGAATTGTTTGCTGAAACTCTAAGCACTAAGAAAATGTACTATACGATCACAAAGATGCCGCACCATGGGAAGCTAATGCGAATCAACTTGTCCAACTCTACCAAAGACTTTGACAATATTATGTCCTTTACCAATCAGGATGTTCTAGAAGGGCGTATTATGTATGTTCATGATGACAGTGAAACAACTCTTGATAGTTTTACCTTCATAGCCTCCACAGGTTCAGTAACAAAGCTTTCTATAAGAGATAATGACATTGGCTCCAAGGAAGGCATTTTTAACATCTCAATACAGCTGGTTAATGATGAGAAACCCATCCGCATTGTAGAC
This sequence comes from Ctenopharyngodon idella, assembly GCF_019924925.1. Lineage (NCBI taxonomy): Eukaryota > Metazoa > Chordata > Actinopteri > Cypriniformes > Xenocyprididae > Ctenopharyngodon > Ctenopharyngodon idella. Next base: position 20,994,695 of record NC_067224.1, on the reverse strand, counting down.
AAAGTTTTTCATGTTGTCAGAAATGGACAGAGATTACTTACACTCGATGACCTTTGCTACCATGACGCAGATTCAGACTTTGGTGATGGGCAGCTTGTTTACACCCGGCGTGGTATCCCGATGGGGGATTTGGTTCTTGTGAATGACACGTCACATAAGCTGTACCAGTTTCGCCAAGAAGACTTGGAACAGAAACGAGTGCTGTTCATTCACCATGGGATGAACTCTGGGCGTTTTGTCCTCTTTGTGTCAGATGGCAAGCACTATGTGTCCTCTCTGTTGGATATTAGCGCACAGGATGCTTATTTAAAAATTGGCAACAACACAGGCCTGTTGGTTCAGAAAGGGCAAGCCAAGACGCTTAGTAATGCTAACTTTAGTGTGGATACAAATCTTGACATCCGAAATGACAATGAAATAATATTCAAAGTCCAAGAGGCTCCAAAACATGGCAGTCTGTATTTAAAAGACAGCAAGACAGAGTCATTCACCCAGAATGACCTGAGAAATGGTTACTTGTCTTATCATCATGACAACAGTAAGAATCTTGCTGATGTTTTTACACTCCTGGTGGAAGTAAAAGACCTTCGACTTGATGTTAAAATTCATGTGAAGGTGTACCTGGAAAGCCATCAAAGGCCACCCATCATCCTTCATAACAAATCCTTGCTGGTGGAGGAGGGGAAACCAGTCAAGATCGAGAGCAGTAAACTAAAGGTAAATATCAACATCAGTTAGAGATTTTATTGGGCAATTTTTAGCAATATATTGCTGCTTCAAGGGAATTCTGTTATAGGTTAATATCTTTTACCAATTACAGGTTTTTGTTTAGTTGTTTGAAGGCTCTTATGTTCATTCACTAGAATGAATAAGACTTTCCATTGCTACATATGGACCATTTAGGATGAATGATTGACTTTAATAAATTGGACTTTCTGATTCTATGAGAGAGGCTAAATTCAGAGTAGCATACTAGAATACTATGCTAATATGCTGTTCCGAATTCAGCCAGAGACAGGGCCATTTTACGAGTACTTGTTGGAAAAAGTAGCTTGTTACCGGAAAAAGCTAAAAATCTGCTGAAAATAAAAATGTAGTTAAAGGAATAGTTCACTTTAAAATGAAAATTACCCTAAGATTTACTCACCCTCAAGCCATCCTAGGTGTATTTGACTTTCTTTTTTCTGATGAACACAATCGGAGTTATATTAAAGGGGGGGTATAATGCTATTTCATGTATTCTGACTTATTTACACTGTTAAAGAGTTGGATTCTCATGCTAAAGCAGGTGGTGAGTAAAACCGCTTCAAATGTTTTGTTGGCAATAGGCGCCTAAATGCATATAATGTAAACAACACGAACGTAGTGAATTAATAAATTCATTATTCATCATTCATACGCTATATTCATTATAGTGATTCAAAAGTTATCCATGGATAATGCGATGGTGTATTGTGTGTGGTTAAATACAGTTGTTTAGCTGACCATTGATAGCTTGTAGAAGATCTCTACACAAAAACTGCGCGTACTCGTGACTCTAGCTCCACTTACAGGATACGCCTCCAGGCACTCGGCTGTTTTCGGAAATACTCGGTACAGCGTATGTAACTTTTATAAATATGATTAAACTAAAGACTTTTTGGAGATATGAAGGATGCACTACTACTCTATAGGTACTCAAGATTAACATGAGATTGGCAGAAACTGTGTGTGATACCCCCCCTTTAATGAATATCCTGACACGTCCAAGCTTTATAATGGCAGTGAACGGGACCAACGAGTATGAAGCTCAAGAAAGTGCATCCATCCATCAAAAATGTACTCCACACGGCTCCGGGGGGTAAATAGAGGCCTTCTGAAGCGAATTCAGAAGGCTTTTATTTACCCTCCGGAGCCGTGTGGAGTACATTTTTGATGGATGGATGCACTTTCTTGAGCTTCATACTCGTTGTCAAAAGCGATACGTTTGTGTAAGAAAAATATCCATATTTAACAAGTTATAAAGTAAAATATCTAGCTTCCGTCAGGCCGCCTTCCTTATTCAACTTACAAAGAAAGTGTAACGACTCTTGCAGTTCAAAACGCTTACGCTACGTCCTACGCCTTCCTTATTCAACTTACGAAAAAAGTGTGACTGAGGCAACATCAGTTACACTTTTTTCGTAAGTTGAATACAGAAGGCTGTCTGGTGGAAGCTAGATATTTTACTTTATAACTTGTTAAATATGGATATTTTTCTTACACAAACACATCGCTTCACTTCAGAAGGCCTTTATTAACCCCCTTTATTATTGCCTTGTGGAGTACATTTTTGATGGATGGATGCACTTCCTTGAGCTTCATACTCCTTGGTCCCGTTCACTGCCATTATATAGCTTGGACGCGTCACAATATTTATTAATATAAATTGTGTTCATCAGAAAGAAGAAAGTTGAATACACCTAGGATAGCTTGAGAGTGAGTAAATCTTGGGGTAATTTTCATTTTAAAGCGAACTAATCCTAAAAGTTAGTAGTGTTGCTACTTAGTAGTTAGTTGCTGCCCAACACTGGATGTTAGATACAGAAATAAAATATTATGTCTGTTTTTCTTCAGGTGACTCATGAGGCTAGTTCACCCTCAGAAATAACTTTCACCATCCTAGTTGCTCCATCTCATGGCTATTTACGGCATTTTATTGAGAGTAAAGATCAGTACCAAGGAACACTAGAGGACCCATTAGTGACCTTTTCCCAGCGGGATGTTAATGATGGCAACATTCAGTATGTACAGGTGGCACCTGGCCAAGAGAGTGATTCATTCACCCTGGAGGCCAGCAACGGGGTCGCAGAGGTCAGTGACATCATCATGTCTGTGGATATCATCCCACGCCTTATACCCATTGAGGTATCCAATATCACTCTGAAGGAAGGGGCATCTAAAGCTCTCACAGAGGACATCATCAGAGTAACAAACCCACATTTCTCAGGCCTCAATTTTGTGTACCACGTCTCAGAGGGTCCCCTCCATGGCCGCATTGAGAATTCACGTTTCCCTGGGATTTCCACAACTTACTTTACAAGGAAGCAGGTACATTTTTCCAATTCTGAACATGTTATATTGAAAGAATAGATTATGAAAAGACAATTACTTTAGTTTTATTTATTTAAAAAAATGTTAATCTTTAGTCACTTTTTCTCTTTGTAAAATATAGATATCGTTGTTTTTACATGGCAGGTGGAGCAGGAGTTTATTTATTATATCCACGACAACACCGAAACCTTGGAAGACCACTTTACTGTCACAGCAAATGACACAGACCTGCGAAAACACAGTGCACCATGGACTGTGCATGTCCAGATCACAGCCGTCAATGACGAGCCTCCAGCCATTACAGCCAACAGGGTTCTCAGGGTGAGATTACTATATATAAACCTCTTTTTATGACTGAGGTTAACTGAGGTTCAAGCCCTGAGAATGTTTTATGGAGTATGAGAACTCTGCAGAGATCTGGATAAAAGATGTTTTTTTTTGTGTGTGTACTGTTTTAATATTTTATTTTGTGTGTTCTGACATTCCCTTTGTTCTCCATCAGTCAAAGAAGAATAGAGATGAGTGCACAGTTGTTTCTGAGACCCATAAGACCAAGCTACTAGTTGTACACATGAAAATTATTGGCTTTAACTTCAAGAGAAGTCTAAGTCACAGATCACAGACCAGTGACAGTCAAATGGGCTGCTCCACATGCTTCAGATTCCTCAAGACATTTCAGTGTCATGCTTTTGAACTTCAGGGATTTGTCAGCTGAAAAACCCTCAGTACTTTCAGTAGGTTTTCCTCTAGCTTTAATTATTGAAATGACACGGATTTTGAACGGTTTTGCTTGTTGATTTCAAACACAACTATTTAAATATTTATAATGCCCACAAGGTGGCTCACTACTGCTACTTTTTATTACATATTATGACAATCTGGTTTATTTCAGTGTTTTGTAGGGGTTGAACGACTTCAGATTTTTTTTAAAGTCAGCATTTATGTGATTAAAGTCGAGTCGATGTTGATTAGTCGATGATGGAGTCATTAATGAACAAATAAATCACAGAACAGTGTTGACAATAATAATTCTGTATGTATGCGTTCGATCTATCTGCACGTGATCTGTGCGCTTGTGTGTGAATGTTATCAAAGACTATAGAATAACACAAGACGCGTCACTCCTATTGTTTTGAATGGGAGAAAGTGTAACGCGCAATATGGCGGAATAAGTCCCGCCTTCAAAATAAGAGCCAATCGCAGACTGGTAAAGTCATCGCGTCACTGCAGCGGCCGTTAGAAGAGTAAATAGAAACAGTCAGATGCGCGCCTCCGAAACGAGGCACAAGAGACGCGCATTTAGGTCTGCGCATGCGCATTAGCTTGATCCAGCCTAAAAAATACAGTTTTTTTTGTCATGATTCGAGCGTTTGGAAAAAAAAAAATTATGAGAAAGTTGTTGTCAGACTTCATTGGTGATTTCAAATATGAAATTTAATCGAAAGCTTGGCAAACAGCTTTGGAGAATTTGATGTTTCCCCATTCAAAGAGATAGGAGTTGCACTTGCATGCCCGAGAGGCGTTTCAAAGATGGCCGCCGAGTGAAATGACTTGTCTTAAAGGGACTTTGGTGTTATGTAGCCGTGCAGTTTAGAACGGCGACTAACTTAACTGTACAATAACCTGTTTAAAACGTGCATTCACCCGATTAATATTGAGCAACCAGATGGTATAATCAAATCCATCTAGCGGAGCGCTCTCGAAGTATGCATTTTTTTGTCATTAACTGTGGGATACGGAGCATAAAGGTGGACTTCAAAAATGTCTTATCCTGTTGCACCCTCTATAGCCCAGAACACACCAAGCCGCAGTTTTTGTTCGTCGGCCGGCTGTTTTCTCAGTGTGTTCCGCACCGTCGGCTGAAGTTGGTCCTCGTCGGCTTTTTTTCCCGGCCGATATCGGCGTCGGAGCTCGTCGGGCCATCTGATCATTCTGATTGGCTGTTCAGCTTTCTTTTTATGCAGATGCAGAATGGACGTGCTACTTGGCCATGAGGTGTCGAGCGTCGGTTTGGTGTGTCAGGGCAACTTTGGAACCAGACGCTGCCGATGTGCCACTAGTTCACGTCGGCTTAGTGTGTTCCGGGCTTAAAGGCCATGACCAGCGACTAGTCAACGTCATGCTTAAAACATCATGGCAGAGCATTAAAGTCGACTAGTCGATTAGTCGGTAACCCCTAGTGCTTTGTATTCAATTGTAGCTACAGTTGGCTATTTCTATTCTTTCTCTAATCTTTCATTTTAACTTAGTGTAGTAAGCTACACTATGTAATTTTTGACCCTCTAGAGGTTAAAAAACAGAACTGCATGCATCTTTTGGAAGAACATGGTTTTGGTTATGCTTTGGCACTGTTCCTCTACAATGATGAATGTGGTACCAGTGTACACATGAATACAGAATATCTTATCAGAGCAGATGGACAACTAAATACCATTTTTTGTTTGCTTGTTTTCAAGACTGGTGATTCCCCAGAGGTTTGCCATTTTTAATGATCCTTTATAAATTTATCTCGTTCATGCGACAACAAACTTTCAACTTTGCGCTTCCCACAGCCAGAGCTACATTTCTGTACAGATATGATGTGGCATGCGGCAAATGCCGTATGCATGCAATTTCCTAACAGCTCTAAAACATAAATCATTTATTTTTAGTATTCTGTCATTAATAATTTTTTTGTTTGTTTTTATTAACTGCTGAATAAGTGTCTCTGTTGATTACTCCTGATTATCTTGATTCTTGCTTATACCTCTGTATACAATACAGTCTTGAAGTTGATTAATTGAGATAATCTGGCAGATTTTTAACAGTGTGGAATCCAAAAAATACTCTGGAATCAGGATGCCTCATTATCTCTGCTGTGTGTTTTGTATTGTTCTTTGGTATCTGATTAGAAGATCAGCATTCAGAATAGTTGAGTTAAGCTTGTTTTCCCTAAAATGTGTTTAGCTGGAGTAAGATTCAATCAGTGACTTGATATCAGTGTACCATGAGGGCACAGGAAAGTGTCTCAGCCAAAACATGTTATTCAGGGGTTTCCGAATTTCTATTTAATAAATTTAACTTTAGATTTCCCTTACAATATGCCAGTTACCATTCAGCCTAAGCTTTTGAATGAACTACAAGCCTTTCAAGCAGTAATCCATGCCTCACTATTTGTTTGATTGTTTACTCAGGTGTGGGTTGACTCTGTCACAGAAATCACCAGTGAGGATCTGAATGCAGAAGATGAGGACACGATCCCTGAGCAGCTGGAGTACATCATTACCCAACCCAGCAATGGTCACCTGGCTCTGAAGACTGCCCCTAACAGGCCCATCATGAACTTTACTCAAGCTCACATTGACCAGCGACAACTGCTTTTTGTACATAGTGGTGAGATATCATAAACAACCAAGAATCTTAATTTATTTTTAAAAAAGCATCCATCACATTATCAGATCATTTCACAAGGTCTGTGCCATTGTGTTTCAACCACTAGATGTCAGTGTTGTGCTTTGAATCACAGCACAGCATTGTTCCTCCCGTTCTTGTCCTTTTTAGGCGAAAATTGGTTCGAGTGAAACCATGTTACAGAATAATTACTTTGTCTTGCAGTTTAGACATGGTATACTTCGTCCAACAGGTTTAGTTATGAATAATAAATCAAATTAGATTAAGATGGAACCTTTAATGAAGATTGTGTCTGAGTTTATATACTGAATATATGTGTTAATTGTTTTTTGAGACACCATGTTTAGTAAAGTAAGCTGTGTATTACATGAGATCACATAAAATGAGTTGTTTAATCATGTGGCATCGAAGTTTTCAAAAGTGTCTCTGATGCTGCAGTGCATTGTGAACTATGTAAATTCCTGGAAATGATGTTGTTTGCTCTTTTTGCTTGTTAGGCCCAATGGCAGGAGGCTTCAACTTTCAAGTGAATGATGGTGTGAACTTTGCTCCCAGACAGATATTCAGTATTACAGCTCGTGCCCTGGTTCTTACTCTAGAGAAAGCTGGACCTCTTAAGGTGTTTCCAGGTAATGCTGATTAACATCAGGTGAACTTAAGCAGTGATCTGGTATATTCTGTCACACACAGATTATCTATAAGGAAATGGTTTCTGTGATATTAAATATTAGATTAGAAGAAAAAATAATTGGAGAGATCATCTTTTAGATCTCTGTAGTACTCCTTCATATCTTAATTTTGTATGGAAACTCAGACTGTATAAGTACCTGAACAAATTGGGCTCTCCATCTCTTTTTATGGAGTAAAATAACGTCATGTTTTTCACAGCAGTGAGGTCAGCATCTGGCTGCCTCGCATGCCAAGTCAGAGCACCAGATTGACGCCTCCTTTCCGCTCTGTATTAAGTCAACAACGCTGTCTCCACCCACTCATAGACAGTTAAGACTTCTTAGTCTCTGTCTGAGCATCAACACAGCGTTTCATGGTTTCTTAATCCTAGTGCAACCAAACCATGAAATAACAAAATGGCTTTAACTGTCGGGCTATAAATAGCTCAGTAGAGAGCCTTTGAACACTGAACTAAACACTGTGAAAAGTCCCTAAAGTTATTAGACTAGTCATTTGCTTAACTTTAGAAACACTCATATGCTACATTTAATACCAGAGTTAGAAAAAACGTCATTGTCTGAGAAAGTAACTGCTGCATTTTCAACTTCTGCATTTTCTGCTTTCTTTGTTATATAAATGGCCGTACTTAACTAAATGGTAGCATCTGAAATAGCTTCATCCGTAATGTTTTACGGAAGTGCGCCTAACTTCTAATGAACTGAATTTATTTGTTCATGAAGTTCAGTAGTATTTTTTCTCCCTTGTGTTACTTTCTAATTTATTTGATTGCTTTATTCCTAATCCATTTTTGTAACATAGGATAGAGTTTGGAATTGTTGAACTTGTAATTTAGCAGTAAGCTTGACCAATAGATGCATTATTATGTTAAAATTAGAGACACCCTTCACAAATGCATCTGAACACCACATCCTGTCAAGCTATTCTTGTGGCCTTTGTGCTGAGTGAGTGGCCAGGGCTTCTTTCAAATAGTTAGACACAACAGAAAACTATAAATACAGAAAGGATTACCTTCTATTAAGGTCATGAAAGAAATCTGTAGATTATTTTAGCAAAATCCTTCATGTAATATATCTCGAAGTTGTTTGAATTCAGTCACTCTAATGTGCTTTAACATAAAAGTGATCTGAAACAGGATCTCAAAATAGTTCCCTACCCTCAATCTTTGACTGTATTTACACTTCTGAAGCAAATATAACTTCCAAATTTGTTTGTGGTTGTAATTTCTTGTTCAGATCCACTTCTGTTTAACATTACCAAGAAAAAAACTAAACAAAAATACAACATTCACATTTCAAAGTGCTTGAGCTACTATACACCAGACAATGTGGTTTTGTTTATAGCATGTACAAGACTAGTGTGTTGTTTTGGAATTTTCCAGGGCTATTCTTATGGTCTTTTTTTTCATCTAGGCTCCTTATCCTTGATTTCAAACAACATTCTTCAGGCCATAACAAATGACGATACTGGCATTACAAATCGGACCATTTATTTTACTGTGATCAATCCTCCTAAATTTGGAAAACTGGTCAGTTTGCAGGCAGACAAGACCACAACAGATATTTCATCCTTCACACAAAAAATGGTGAGTGTTTCTAACCTCTTTTCCTACATAAGTGCCATGCATATCAGAGTGCAAGGCAATGAATTATAAATTTACTTTAACTATGAGCATAATCTGTGAGCCTGTCAAAGCTGAATGTAACATGTCCTAGTTAGCCGACACAAGAGGAATTGGTGCCAATACAAGCTTGTGCTGATACTTCAAGCGTAGTGTGACCCAGTGCTGAAAGAGAGTAATAAGAATTAAGAGTGTTATATCAGGAAACAATATTTTATATTTATGTCTAAGATTTTTTGAGGTTTTGGGGGGCATTTTTCACATTTTTTTAGTTACTCATGTAACTGTAATTTTTACAGGTGGATGCGAGTGAAGTAGCATATCAGCAAAGTCATGGGACCTCTTTGGGATGGGCAGCACTAGATAAGTTCATATTTACTGTGTCGTCTCCTCCTGCTATGCTTGAAACCCAGACGTTTGACATTGACATTTCTTACGAAAATATTGGACCTGAACAAACTTCTGTGCTCCTCAAAAATAAAGGTACAGTGTGAAAATCTGACAAAAACAATTAATATTAAATTGATATTACAGTCAATAAAGTTGAATATTCAGTTATTTACACCACTGTCCAAAGTTTTGGGGTCAGTAAGATTGTCTCTTATGCTCACCAAGTCTGCATTTATTTGATCAAAAGTACAGTAAAAAACATAATATTGTGAAATATTATTACAATTTAAAATAACTGTTTTCTATTTTAATATGTTTTAAAAATGTAATTTATTCTGGTGATGGCAAAGCCGAATTTTGAGCAGTCATTACTCCAGTCTTCAGTGTCACATTATCCTTTAGAAATCATTTTAATATGCTTATTTGGAGCTCAAGAAACATTTCTTATTATTATTATCATTAATATTAAATAGAAAATATGAATTAAATATCAATATTGATATCCTAGAAATGGTCAAGTATACTGTCATTATGACTGAAATGTCATGGCTTTTGTCAAAAAAAAAAAAAAGTATCTTTTTATTTTTTTTTCAGGTGTGGAGGTAACTGAAGGAGAAAAAGTGCTAATTGATAAATCAATGCTGGATGCATCCAATCTTATGACTAAACAACCTGAATCCAAGCGCAGTTCTTATGAGGTTTGGTACCAGGTCACATCTCTTCCACAGCATGGCGTCATCATCGTTGGGGAACGAAACCTTACAAAAGAAAAGCCCAATTTTTCTCAGTTCATTCTAAACAAGTATGGAATCACATACCATCACGACAACTCTGAGACCACCCGTGACCATTTTGACTTTGATGTATATCTCAACCTAAAGAGCAAACCACCATCCCGCCCCCTAGATACAGAGGTCGTGTCAGAAACATTCAACATCACTATAATCCCCATAAATGATCAACCACCTGTTCTGAAAACCAAAGCCCCCAGCCTCAAAGTTGTTCAAGGGGACACTGTGGCTATCGGACCCAACAACTTAAGTGTGGTTGACCTGGATAACCCACCCACTGAAATCCAATACACTGTGATTAGCAAACCTAGCAATGGTTTCCTAGCCATTGCAGAGCGCTTGAATGAGTCGGTGGACTCTTTCTCACAGGCTCAGATCAATAATAGAGAGGTGTTATTTGTCCACGATGGCAGTCCTTCATCTGGAGCGTTCTACTTCAGCGTCACCGACGGTCATCATCGTCCGTTATATAAACTGTTCAATCTGGAAGTGATAGAGATCACTGTTTCGCTTGTTAACAACACAGAGGTGCTACTGGACCAGGGACACACCTCTGTAACCCTCACACGGTCACACCTCGCCGCAGTGACCAATGGTAAAAACACTACAGTGCACTATAAAATCACAGTACCGCCACAATACGGTAAACTCCTACTGGACAATGAGGAGGTCACTGTTTTCAGTCAAGATGATCTCCAGGCGGAAAAGCTAAGGTATCACATGGTCAACCTTGAGTCATCCCATGATAACTTTGAGTTTGCGGCCTTTACAACAGAAGCGAACCTAACTAACCAAGTAGTTAATATCACTGTGAAACCTCTCATTAAGTACACAGAGGGGGCAACGTTTCCAAACGGAATTCGAATTAAGCTGAAGCCACATTTGCTAAATGTGTCTGAACTGGCTTTGTTGAGTGGTGATGATCCAGTGTTTGAAATTACATTACTACCGGAGAAATGGCATGATTATCAGGGCGACCAGCGGCAAGAAAAGGAAAGCTGAATCTGTGAGCTTTTTCACTTTTAGTGAACTACAGCAGGAGAAACTGGCCATTGAGTTGAAGGCAAACCTGACGGGCGTCCATGAAGTAAATGACTCTTTCAGATTTGTGCTTAAAGCCAAAAACGTCCAACCTGCCAATGGAATTTTCGCTTTCAGCATTGTACCTCATGTTCCCACTTTGGAGATGTCAACAATGATCCCAGCGTCTACGATCAGACCTGTTTTTCATAACCAAACCGCTGCAATGAGTTTGTTTCCATCCTCAACACCTCCACCTGTGCGTACGACGCAACGGGTGACCAAATCCGGGTCAAGATCCAAAGGTCGCAACCGTTGGGGTATTTCAAACAGTATTGATATGGGTACCACTAACCTGAAACCAACCCATGGGGTGGAGGAGATTTATCCTATAAATAATAACCCAGTAAAAGTAGAGTCAGTTTCCCAGACGGGCTCCTCCTCAAACTCAATGATCATCCTTTTGCCCCTTCTTGCTCTTCTGCTTCTGGTCATCATTGTGGTCGTGTCAGTGCTGCTCTTAAGAAGGAAACAGAGGAAGAAACCAAAGCCTTTAAAGAGTACATCAGGTCCTCAACCGGACAACCCGTCCCATCAAGACCAGCTACAGTGGCCTGCAACTGTCCCCGTCGTAACCGTCACTCCTCTTACTCCAAGAAATGCTGGAAGTTCAGCCATAACTAGATTGCAAACCAGAAGTGAAAACTCCCATTATGGCCCATCTGTGTCTCTGTGCTCTTTTGAAGACCTGGAACCTGAAGTTTCACAGCTTTGCAGGACCACCAACCCCACCCTGCGAAACAATCAGTACTGGGTATGACCTTCAGATTCATCCCTACTCTCTGATAATCACTGACTAAAATGTGATTGAAGTATCAGTGAACTGTGTATACTGTATATTTGGTTTTTGCATATACATGTATTTACAGCCTTGATGTTTACAAATATTGTTCATGATCAGCATTTTCCTAGGAACCCAAATACTAGGGAGGAAAACATCCAGGGAGACAGATATTTTGTTCTATATTTTGACATACATCTGAGTGAAACAGATTATTGAAAAAGTATCTGTTGTTGATTGGATGGAAGCAGATCTGAACACAAGCTTGTAGTTGGTTGTAAGAAAGGGGTGGAGTTTAAGTGGATTAAAGAAGTCTGACATTTGTACCAGAGCGAAGTTCAGATTCACCAGAAGATCGAGTCATGGCATATTGATTAAAAATTACAAGGTCAAAACAAAAATGAAACGTATGCATGGATGAATCATTAACAATAAAATCGATAACATGAATTTAGAAAATAGTGTTAATTTCAATTTCATGCTGACTTAAATGATTTTTAATCCTCATTGGCAAATTAAGTATTTGAGCAAGTTCTATTGTATTTTTGATAGATGCACAAAGTCATTTGTGAAGACACAAGTGATTCTGGGTGTTTTAAGAGTATTTTTTGTGTCTACCTCAAATGACAAAAGTCAAAACAAAAAAAAACAATGTATTACACTGAAATCATTTCAATGGGATAACATTATATGTTACTATGTTTTGTATACTGAATCTATTTAAAGCTGTAAGGATATTTATTTATGATTTTTTTTAAATATTATAATTACATTTATTCTGGCACTAAGAAAATATAGGTGTGGTGTGCACATTTTAACGACACGACTATGTATATTTTGGGTACGCTTAATGCGTGTTATATATTTGTGTGTGTCATAATTGAATGTTTATGTAAATGTTTTTGTACTCTCAGGAACTTCCTCTTAGAAGTAATACCATAAATCTTTAAATGATGCAATGTGACGAAACCACTGGATTCTTGCCACTGATTTCTTTATTTGTGGTAAATAAAACTCAGTTACACTTACATTTGAAATAAATATAGCATTCAATTCAATACATTCAATTCATTTTAGCCACAGGTGGTCATATTACTACATTTATGAATTTTTTGAATATGCTGTATGTAGCATAGCATTTTTATGCTCACTGTACTGTACAAAAACGTCAATGTGGATTTCAAACAACTCGCAAACTGAAACTAAATCCACTCTATTTACAGTTGGTTCAGTCTTTCAGCAAATCTGTCTATGTCACTGTATATTTTTCATCATTTGTCTGATACACTGAATAGTTCTGTCAATAAATGGAACATGTTCTGCAATCCAGCCATCTTGACTCCTGTTCAGCTCTTCTTGGGGAAGCAAAATAGAATCTAGTACTTCATAAAGCATTCAAATTAAATTTATCAATATAGACCTCATTTCAGATGCAGTTTCTTTATTCAGATGGATATTGTGGCTTTTAATTGAAGTGTTTTTACCTTATACACTCTAAAGCTATACTCTCCTTTAAAATGTTAATAGAAGGCAGTGAGGCACACAAAGATTAAAAACAGCGAGTTGCCTCTAGGGATGTAATTGCTATGATACGTCATTCCTCGTATTTAATTACTGTGATTTCAGTTAATAGGTGCTAAAAGTGGCTTTTTCTACCACTTTCCAAATATATGCTGAGAGCTCATTTGATAAAAATCTCAAAGAGTGTGATTAAAAGAGAATAAAAAAGAAATATATACCATTAATATTAATAAAATACACTATCCTAATAATAAATGTAATAAGAATAAAATACATTCTCTGTCACAAGCAGCATCAGTGTGATGGAATATTAGTTCCTATTGTTGCAACTGATTTGCATTACAAACAATGCAAGCTGGTGACAATCCACTGAGTCTGCCAAACATGAACCCTGCAATGTGCTGACCTTATACAAACGTGACACTGTGAAACCGGTTCAGTTACGAACATCTGTGCCAGGATGATTCACACTGATATGCATCAGAAAATGGTTGATAAGTCACTTTGACAGTGGCTCATCTGCTTATTCTGTGATTTAATTAAGTCCAAACAATATAATGCCAGTGCATGAAAAAACAACTCCCAAATCAACTTCAAAACTACTTTTCATTGTGTCATTAAAAAGGTTTGACAGTACAATAGGCTTTATAATTATGTATAATGATCTCTTTATATCCTATTGCATTTCGGTGATTGGGCAAAAAGAACAAAAGGCTAGCCCTCTTAATGAATCCCATTGTGTAGAAACACATTACTATTATCTGTATTGCTTTTTCCTCCTTTTTCTTAGTGGAAGGGCTAATTGCTGTAAATGAGTCCAGATTACTATATAAGAAAATGAGCTGAGCATGTTCGCACTTGGCTCTAGTGACTACATGACTCATCCTGAGGTATATTTGTTAAAGAGAGTCCCAAGAGATGGAAACATAATGAGTTTAAGCTCTCCAGATCTTGAAGAGCTGCCCAGCAACAGAAGAATCACTCTCCTGGATCCCTAAAGTCTTAATTAGATTTCATGTCATGCGTGATGAATCATGCCAATAAGAGTTGTAAGGGAAGATATTTTTGAGTCTTTTTTTAGTGTACTTCTAAATGTTTATATGTTAATTCACTTTTAGCAAAAATTACTACACTACACAGATTTTTGTCTAATCAAATGCTCTCAAATGAGAAGATCCCTCCCACTCAGTGGTGTGCACAGACCTCCGCTGGGGCAGGGGCGAAATCCTGTTCCAGGGGGCGCAATAGGACCGAAAGGACAATTTACATTTAGCGATTAAAAGGGCAGGGGCTCAAGCTACTTCCCTTTCTCGGAAACTAAATGTACCTGTGAAAACCAAGTCCTATTAAAAACGTACAAATGACCTTTGTTCAAACCAGGTACATGTCTACTTCTGCAGATGTGGTCTTTTAAAAATATCTGTACTTTATCACCCTATTCTTTGCAGATGCCAGTGGAAACTTTCAGAAACCCAATGCATACGTATAAAACAACAGTATACATCATAAACATCTTAATTTTCAATCTCCACCCATCAGTTCCCAACTTCCTTGTGTCACATAGAGTGCGCCTACAAGTAAAACAGTTTGAATAGTCTGTACCTGGAACTAAGACTAGTTTGCATCTCTGTTTTATGTTTTTTTTCTCTCTTCACACAAAAACCAGTGTTATTTTAGTATTATATGTAGTAGTATTTATTGGTACTTTGAATTAGCCTTTATTTTTATATTTTCAGTTTTCATTTTAATTTTAGTTTAAGCAGTAATTTTGTTATGTGCTGTTCTTTTTTTTTTGTTTTAAAAAATATTTTGTTTACCTTTATTTTTAATTTTAAGGTTTTATTCTAATTTTATATTTCATTTTATTTCAAATTATTTTCAATTAATAAAAAAAAGTTTTAACACTATTGGATACCCAAGACATTTAACAGTTAAAAGGGTAACTGAATCCAGTGGTAACACTTTACAATAAGGTTTCATTAGTTAACATTAGTTAACTACATTAGTTAACATGAACTAACATTAAACAATACTTCTACAGCAGTTAATAATTTTAGTTATTGTTAATTTCAACATTTACTAATACATTATTAAAATCCAAAGTTGTATTTGTTAACATTAGTTAATGCACTGAATTAACACAAACATAAACATTTTTATTAACTAACATTAACAAAGGTTAATAAATGCTGTAGTAATATATTTATCATTGTTAGTTTATGTTAGTTAATGCATTAAATGTTAACAAATGTTAAAGTGTTACCAATCCGGTTAAGTAAGCAGTACTTGCCGTTTGTTTTCCAGTGTTCGGCCAGTCAGTTATCACATGTGCATGAAATGAACAATAATTCATAAAAATACAAAAGGGAAACCAGTTCTCCTGAATAATCTTGGATGTTCTAAAATCAGTTCTCGGCAATCTAAAGTAATTCTCAAACACACCCAATAGGGCCTAAGAAAAATGAGTCTAAATGTAGTATGGATGTGAAATGTAACATTTAGAGACAGAATTTCACAGTTCTCTGTGAGGATATTATTACTGTTGAGAACACACTTAATATCCACTTACAGTAAATGAGTTTGCACAATTTTTAACAGTTAGGGGGAAATAAGCAGTTGATGCCTGTTTATGGCTCTTGAAAGCAGAGGGCCTCACAATTCTTCTTCTGGAAAAAAAAAAAATACATACTTTATTCATAGAGATGAAAAAGCAAACACATTAAAGTTTTACTGGAATTTTGAACCTTTCCTGAATCCATATCTTGTTTTGTTAGAGTTTTAGCTCTGACAGGTTGATGGGAATCAATAGGGTGAATCAGGGTAACCTTGGACACTTTTTGCACTTTACATTTCTGCAATTTACTGTGAGGAAGTGTCACTACAACACTTCAGAAAAACAAATGAGACTTGACATGACATCCCACCAAGAATACAGTGATATTATCTTGGTCTTGGAATAATCTTGGAATAATGTACACATTGGAGCATCAGATTTTTTTAAAAATGATGAATTGAGTTTAAATCTCCTGATACGCCAACCATGAGTTACTGTTGAAAAATGTATGAAATATTGGTGATCCAGCATTTAAAACATCTTTTTCATTAGCAGCAGACAAAGGGAATGTGAGGAACTGTTATTGTGTATTGTGTATACAGATAAGCACTCATCATACTGAATAACAGGCCTCACATTATATGTTTTGTGCAATGAAAATCAAAATGATACAACCACTGCTATCTTTGTCTTCTGAATTTAGATTTGTGAAAGATTTAAGATGCTTATTGAAACAGAGCTATGTCATGCTTTTCTCAGGTTCACACATTTTAACAACTGAGTGTGTGTGTGTGTGTGTGTGTGTGTGTGTGTGTGTGTGTGTGATCAGGCCTCTTGGCCAGCAGCCAGAGAGAGGAGGAAGCAGTCAGCGTTTTTCAGACATGAATGAGGCCCTGATGGAGAGGGCTTCCTGTGTGGGGCTATAAAAACAACACGCCAGTGAAGAATGCCCACAGCTCCCACATTCCAGACCTTTCTGCCAGGTACACATGAGCACGGGCTCGGCACAACTCTCCCCTCACCTTAAATGGACCACAAACAAGCAGCAGGGTTTATTTCATGTTAAATCACAGATACATCTCATTAATAAAGGGGCAAAATGTTTAAAAGTTTTGATCAAAGTGATCAGTGCAATAAAATATTGTTGGTGATATACAGTTAACAAGCTGCAACTGTTTACGACTATATATATCTATATATATAATTGAGGTCTAGGTCAAAGGGGAAAAAAACAAAAATATAGACGTATTTATAAATAAATATATATAAAAGTATTTATAAATCAGAGTTCATAGAATATAGTCTAAAAATATAAAATATTATTTTTTTTCCAGAATCTTTTAGATCATTTTTCTGTGAATCACCTAGCAAAACAAAACAAAACAAAACAAAACAAACAAAAAGTCCAAACAAACCCTGGTTTAAGTATAATGTAGTGTCTTTCCAATTCACTTGAGAGTGGGCAGGTCGAATTAATGGTCTGTTGTGCTCTGCTAGCATTACCTCATGCGATATCACTGCTTGTTATGCTTAAGGGCTGGTCACTGAAAAGTCAATGCTGACTCAATTTTTTGCTGCAAAGATACATTAACAAAGAGCTTTCTTGAATTGTCTGTATTTTTAATGTTTTTTTTTTTTTGGTCTGGTTTTGAACTGAACATACATACCTAACTCGTCTATTAACTGCAATAAGCTGTCAAAACCTTATTTAAAACACAAAGGAAGTGGGCTAAAGGTGTTTGATTTATGTGTGATTTATGTGTGATTCACAACAACGAGACAATTTGATGAAAGTTCACATGGTGCAGCTCTGTCAGAGCCTTGTGACTTCCTTTAACTTTTTTTCATTTTTTGAGTGATATTTTTTCTGATGAATCACAGGCAAACAGTGAAGTTTGTTAAAGCAGAAGTAACAAATTCCTCATTGATGGGAAACAAATGGAAAGAGTTGCAATTTAGTCTTTTCTTCCCTATTGTGACGTATATCTGAGAAAACGGCTTCTTGAATAAGACAAAATGTAGGGCGGGACTTGATTCTGTCCATGGGGAATTGATTGGATGGTTGTGGTTTGCCATTGCTGTGACCTTATGTGGATGACAGGTTGTCCCGTCCTCACGCCATGTAAACACGTCATCAGAGAAGAGATGCCTTTGAAAGAGAGAGGGGAAGTTATTTTGATTAAAGATTACGAGGGCACAATTTAAAAAAAAAAAATGATGTGCACTTGTCCATTTTGATTTCATGGTGACTTTAAAGGGGTGGTTCAGTGTTTTTTTTCTAGGCTTGATTGTGTTTATGGGGCGCAGTTTAACATGTCTTAATGCTTCGTTTTTTTTAAAAAATGCTGTATTTTTCATATATTTTACCCTTATTCTACACCGCTGTTTCCATTGTCATTAGAACGGCCGGTTTGACTTCCTGATTCTATGATACCACTCCTTCCGAAATACACAATGGCTTCGGATTGGTTAGCTGGCCCAGTGTATTGTGATTCGCTGAAGCGTCCAGAAACGCCACGCCCCTTACCATTAGTTGTTACATGTGCTTTAGTGGAAATGTAAATAATGGCGTCTATATTGCCGTATCATATTGAGCCCGAAACAGACCCAGATAGCAGTAATGATGAAGAGGGTCAAGCAGAACCTCTGCAAACAGGGTTTTTAAAGGGCGTTTATGAATGGTAAGTATTTCCTTTTGTACTTGTGTCAAAGTGTTTAGATATGCTGTCAATTGTAAATGTTTCTGCTGTTTGTTAGCTTTCAATATACGGTTTTATCCTAAAAAAAAAAAAAAAAAAAAATGGTTTTATCCTTATTAAAGCTTTACTGTAACCGAATACATGATTGATTGTATTTATGGGGCGAATACATGATTGAGTAGTAGCATTTCTGTAAAGGTATCGTTTAATTTATAGCATGAACAACTGTTTGCCTATGAACATAGAAGTTTGTTGGTGTTCGTTGGAGAAGTATGCAATAGACCTTTTTCACGGACTGTGATGACGCATTTTAACGGTCATCAATATCGTAAATCTTGCAAAGTTTTTTATATTTTCATTTTTTAAAAAACGTATGTACATTTATAACAATATACTTAGTATTATATTAACTTTGCATCCAATTACAAAAAAACCTAGTTAACGCTGCTGTGAGGGTGTTTCTAATACAGCAGCTATGGGAGTGACAGTTAAAATTACATCTTTCTCTCTTCTGACTGCCATTATCAATCTCTCTATTTTTTTCCTATTTATGAAAGTTTTGAAAACACTATTGTGGATTTTTTCTTTTGCTATTTGAGCAAATGGAAACACAAAAATATATTTAATGTATTCTCTTATTCACCGCTATAGAATTTTACCCAATTATAACGACTTCCGCTTCTGAGAAACCCGGAAATGTGAAAAGGGTCTATAGAATTTAGCCATATTATAATGTCTATGGAATTTAGCTAAATGGCTAGCGAAGCAAAAACGCATTGGTCTTTGTTTACGTCCTTGATGCAACCAAAACCTTGATGCAACCAACATAATACATTTAAAAGACATGTACAAATAATAAAACGTACTTACAGTTAGGGGCCCATAAACAGCAGCTTCTGCTTTTAAAGTGGGAACTGCTTCATCTTTCAGTAATAGCCTTGGTGCAAATCCAGCATTAAACTCGTGTAGATTCTGGAAGCTGTCTTCAGCGCAGCATCCAGTGTAAATAATATCACTGATTAAAATGGTTTCTATTATCTTTCGACGAGTCGAGTCGAGTCGCGTCGCATCGCGCCGCCGCGCATGTCCGGTGTAGACCACTCTTCCGCGCGACATGGCCTCGCCCACCTTGTTGCGTGTTCCCGTGGGCAGGGTTTATGATTGCAGGGTTTATGATGTCACCAACCCGGGAAAAAGCTAGTTGTAGTCCACACCGGTCGTTTTGTAGGCATTAAACTGCCATAACTTTAAAAGACAATATCTCCGTTTGCATTGAACTTTCAGCGCTGTAACTTTGCAGATACTGTTTATGTTCAAGCAGCAACATTACACACTAACTAAAGTTAAAAAAGTGAAATCGCAATGAACCACCACTTTAAACAATTTTAAGTGAACTCTGCCACACCTGTTCTTAAAGGTATACTTACCCAAAAATCAAAATTATTTCATCATTTACTCACCCTCACGGTACTTTAAAAAAAGAAGAAAAGAAGATACAAGGAGGAATGTGTTTTACCCATAAAATGAAAGTAATTACATGAACTGAATGGGTTAAATGCAAAAGGAGGATGTTAGCACACTTCCTGTGACCACTAGTTTCTCATAGGATGCACAACAGCTCATTTTATAAACCTCATCAGACAGTGGTATATCTTTCTGAGAATTTCTAACCAAGTATATGAACCACAAACACTGGAATGTGCAGTCATGCAGCTGTTCAGTGGGGAGTGGTTTTCTAGGGTTTTCCGGTAACGTCCAGCCTGTAGGCTATGAGAATGGTGTGTTGTCCACATCCTCTTAGCAGGTCAAGTGCACATCAAAGTCCTATGATTGGAAACAGAAGTTCAAGCAGCAAGTTCCTGGCACTGCTCAGGTATGCTGGGAAACTGTTGCCCTGCATGACCAATAAATACAGCACAACACAATGTCAGTCAACTCCTGCATAATTAAAGATCATCAGCACATCTTGTCAGTGAAATCTATACTGAAACGAGCATGCCATTTTGATTAATTTGATGACATGCAATAGTTTTTTTTTTTTTTTTTACCAAATCCAATCCAAAATTTATATCTAAAATGTAAAAGAATGTTATTTTTAAATAAATTAACTGTTTTATTCAGCAAGAATTTCTACATCAAATAAATGCTGCACTTTTAATGAATGCTTTTGAACTTTCTATTCATTAAAGAAACCGGTAACACATTACAATAAGTTTTCATTTGTTAAACATTAGTTAACTATACATTAGTTAACATGGACTAAGAATGAACAATACTTCTACAGCATCTATTAAAGGGTTAGTTCACCCAAAAATGAAAATTCTGTCATTTATTACTCACCCTCATGTTGTTCCACACCCATAAGACCTTCGTTCATCTTCAGAACACAAATTAAGATATTTTTGATTAAATCCAATGGCTCAGTGAGGCCTGCATTTCCAGCAATAACACTCCCTTTATCAATGCCCATAAAGCTACTAAAAACATATTTAAAACAGTTCATGTGACTACAGTGGTTCAACTTTAATATTATAAAGCGACGAGAATACTTTTTGTGTGCCAAAAATAACAAAATAGCGACTTTATTCCACAATATCTATTGATGGGCGATTTCAAAACACTGCTTCATGAAGCTTCGAAGCTTTACGAATCATTTGTTTCGAATCAGTGGTGCGGAGCGCCAAAATCCCATGATTTCAGTAAACGAGGCTTCATTACGTCATAAGTGTTTTGAAACTTCAATAGTTCACGTGACTCTTTGATACACGCTCCGAACCACTGATTCGAAACAAAACGTTTCAACACTGATAATAATAAATGTTTCTTGAGCACCAAATCATATCAGAATGATTTCTGAAGGATCATGTGACAATGAAGACTGGAGTAATGATGCTGAAAATTCAGCTTATATATTGATGCCCCTTTTAATCTCGCCTAAGAGTATTTCTTTTACAACAAATATATTCCTCATCGAGAAGGTGGATCTGAGTTTAATACGTGAAAGAATCCCAGGACTACAAATTATATATACAAGAACACAACACTGATAAGTGCAGGCGTTATTAAGACCCTCGTGTCCTTGAGGTGATATGATAAACATATCAACTATGTAACAAGGAAAAATATTCACTGCATTTGTGTTTATCAAATTGGTTTTGATAAGGTCCGGTATTAGCAAAATAGAAAGCCATCTGCAAGCTAGACATACTCAATAAGCTGCTATGAGAGATGTAATGTCAAGCTGCACTGAGTTTAACATTCTTCAATTATAAGGGAGGAATTTTAATTTTGTTTTCAGATGTGTTTTTCTTCTGGCTCATGGCAGCAGCATTCCTCAAGAGGGTGGAACTGAAATTGAGTTTAATATGTAAAAAAATCTCAGGACTCCAATTTAGTTGTTACGAACTGGCCAAAACTCACTCTCATCACATGAGTTTTATGACTGACCCGATCAGAGGTTCTAGAATAAGTCTTAAATAAAAAACAAACAAACAAATTTAATATTCTAATTTTTTTTTTTTTTTTTTTGTGAACAGCTATTATTATGATTCCTTAATTATTTCCCTATTATTTATATTACATTAGAATTTAAAGTGAATGTGGTAAGTATTCTTTAAATCTAATGATACTAATTATTGCAATATCAACCCTCCATCAGCTCCTTTGGGAGGAACTTGTGTTCCTGCAGTTGCAAACATCTGGAATGCATTTCCTGTGAAGCCTTTTAAAGCCAGTGTTTAGTATTCTGGCACCAACAGCACTTCATGCCTCTCCAACGTGTGCTGTGTCAAGTGTTTAATATGTGCATATAGTGTGAGACTAGATGCGGTGTGCAGAGCATTACCAGCATAGTCACATGTTAACACATTTACACAACAGTGAGCGATGCTGGATGATGCGGCCTATACAGGAAAAGACAGAGACGGTATTTGATACAAACAGTGTCTGAGGTTGGACTGCTTGAAAGAAAATAATTAAAACCCATGGTAGAAGAAGATTAAATCGCATTACATTACCTCAACATTAGTCACTTCATCAACATTTATTACCTTCCTAAGCATTACATTCTTGTGTTTGATAAGCTGAAATAGTATTGTAAAACAAAGCAAAGCAGGATGTTTCATGTGTCTGAAGTAGTCTGATAGTGATGTTTTGAATCAATGTGCCCTTTTTTTTTTATCTCAAAAACCTCCAGTAAAGTAAGGACTTTGAGACAGGATAGCCCATGGCTGGCAGTAGAAGGTTTGTTTGGCACACCTCCCGAAGACCGGTCCCGCTGAAAGCAGAGCGTGCTTCAGTGTTTACAGCCAGGGCTGAGAAAAGCGGCTGTGCTCGGGCCAACTAGAAGAGCAGGCAGGTCTGGCAAACAGACTGCGTTCCCACGGCTTGGCCTTGAAAAAGGCATTTGTCACCATTCACAGTGAACACTCCTCTCATTACCACATCACAAACTGAAAAATCACTGTTAACCGACAGCAATCCCCATACGTATTGAGATTCAAAACAGTATCAAATGGGTAGATGCCAAATAATGTTCAGTACCTTAGATTTTAGGTTCAAATTTCTTTATACATGTAAGAAAAAGTATATTTGATATCAAATGATAAATATTAAATAATATTTTTTTTGTATTATTTTAACATTTATATGAACTCAACACAAAAATTCCACACAGTATATTTGCTCTATGACAATTAGGTCATAAATATAGCCTGTATAATGTAAGAATTAAAAAGATTTTGTTTAGATTATTTAACTACTAGTTTTAAAACTAGACACTCCTTGAATGTCCATTAAGTGCCTATATGCTAGATTGTAAACCATGTAGGGGTCATTGACGAATAAGGTTTTTAAAAGTGTAAAAAAACATAATGGAGATATAATTAATTTTGAAGTTTTATTAAGTGTTAACAATGAGATTATGTGGTTTTTATAATCAATTAACACTGTTTTTGTCATTTTTTACAAGATTGACTTTTTTGGGTGACAAATTTTGTCCTTCAGTTTAACCAAAATTTCGGTTTTACCGAATGACACTTTTGGTTATACCGAATGATGATATTTTCGAACAATGCTAACAGGCTGATATCTAGCTAGCTAGCTAGCAAGCAAAAGGACAATTAAACATTTTATATTTAGTACAAGCTTTTAAAATATTACAACATTTTCCATGTTTTATAGCGGTTGTACCGAATGACCTGATGTTTCGGGACATGCGTATGAGCAAGTGAAAACATGAATTTTTCAAATTGTTAAAAGAGAGTTAGTTACTTTGCTTCACAACCATGTGGTCCTTTGCAGGTGTCTGAATGATGTCATATCCTGTCACTTGATACTGACCGCATGACTTGATCCAAAATGGTCACTTTATATTGGTTACTCTGAATGACATCAAAATATATACATTTATTACATTAAGATATTTTAATCACAAATGAAATGGTTGTATTGGCCTTTGGACAGTTAAACCGAATGACCTTTTGACACTTCGAAAACTTTAAAATACCTTTATATGTAGCAAAATATAATTAAAACCTTTTGATTCAATAAAAGAGATCTAGTTGTACTACCTTACATACTTTGGATATCATGTCTTTGTTTTTTATTATTATTAAGGCCTTTGGACAAAAAAATGACCCGTCACGTCATTGACCCGTAGATATGGTAAAAATATCATTCCTTACAACAAAACAAGTGTATGGTGTGGTAAACAAGATTTAAAGTGATGAATGTATGAGAATGTTTTTATTGCTGATGCAAACGAACAATAACAAGTGTCTGTTATTATCATGTACAATGTGAAAATATAGTGTTGATATATTTCACGATAGTGTTGACAAATAAACATCTGCACCAATTTTCACATTTTTCATGCGTTAACACTAGCAAGAAGATGCTTAAAAGATTTCCTTTTCCCTTCAGCACAACACTGAACAAACCAGGGAAAGAGAAAAGAAAACCATTTTATGTTTCTATTTCCATCCGTTCTCCTTTTCACTATGTCAGCACAGGATATGATCAAAACAAGTAACAACTAACAAACTTGTTGGCCTTGATTATTTATAACTACTTTCAGAAGATCAAAATAATGTATGTTCAATGTGGTGTTTGAATGCGCAAACCTCAAAACACATAAGGTACAAAAATATTTTCAATGCAACAAGCAGTTATGTGAACAATTTATTTGGAATCTTCTTTAACATTTCAGCACATCTAGGTGTGGTTCATAAGTAGAAATCTGTAGTAGAAAATAAACTGGATTCTCTGAGGACTGTTAGTTTTGAGAAATGTCATTAGCCAAAAAAGTGGTAGGCTGAAGTGTCCAAAATGAACTCTTGTTATCCTGAGTGTGCTGTGCTTCCTGTTTACATCACATTTGAACATTTTTTAGGTGCCTGCTCAATTGTCTCCGAGTAACGACAGGTGATCTGACGACGACTACTGTTTCCCTCAAATGCACATTCTGTTCTGTACTGGACCCAAAATATCATGGGGAGCAGGGAGAATAAATCAGATGGGATACCAAATTAGGCCATTGTGACCAACTCCTCCCACGCTTATCTCAAAACATGAGCCAGCTACTTCTTCGCCCTGCCATTTTAAGCAGGAGTGACTTTTAAGATAAGATAATTAAGATAATAAAATTAAGCCTTGTAAAAACAAATCTCAGAATAAGAATAATATATAGTTCTTTTTAAGAAATTATAAAAATACCAACAAGACGAGATCGAAAGGCACAACAGTGATGACAGCGGCTCTGTAAGGTCTGTAAACATCTAAGAATGGCTAAGAGGGTCTGGAGTGTTTAAAAGGTGGCAGAGAGGAGCCACGTGAGCTCCTCGAGTCATATCAATATTTCACTCATCTGTGTGAAGAACACTGTTTAAAATATGACATTAGTAGCAGGATCAAAGACATTCCATGTTCTGTGTGACTATGTTCTGCGTGTCTGTCTTCCTCATCAGTTTTTTTTTTTACACAGGAAAACACAGACGTTTTTTATCGCCTTCTCACAATATACTGTCCCCAAACAATTTTCAGTTCCTTCTAATGGGGATAGATTTCATAAATTTTAGACTCTTGGTGTTTCACATATTGCTAGGGGCTGGCTAACCCTCACCTGGCTCTCTGCCGGGCAAAGTAAAGCTCTGTCAGTCCAATTCAAACGTGGTTCATTTAGGCATTGTCATACTTTTGAAGCGCCTCCTCCAGCTTGCCTGTGATCTTCTGGAAGAAACTGATCTGCTGCTGTAGGTAATGCTGCATCTGGGACTTGAAGTCCCGCACTCGAGTATGGTGGAAGTGCTGGATCTCAGCCAACGTGGCGAAAGAGATGATGTTGCAACGTTCCCTGATGCCATCTGCATGCAGCCTTTCCATCTTCCCTTCCTCTACGTGCTTCTGGCTGTCCTTCACCTTCGTCAGAGCACCTGTGGAGAAAGCAGAACCAGGATGAGACTAAATATTGACTCCGATTCAGTCAAGAGAGTAGTTATGGTAAATAGCTCAACAGGTTACACTCGTCTGTTCTTCTGCATGAATGTGGCTGCTGTAAAAACATGTTTTGCAAAGAGAAATATGGCATGACCAGGAAGTCACTTTTATGATATATTTATCAGTTTACTATTCTGATGTATAAATCATTGGCAAACAGTAGGGAGTAGGGCTATACACATATATATGTTAAGAGTGCTAATGAGATCAGTGAATGAGAAAATAAAGAGCAGAACGGGCTTGAGAAGTTAATAAAAGAACAATAAACCATGCAAGAGAGCTGAATCCGGTACTGGTGCCCCGAAGGCAGGTCTGAAAGCCGCCTCTCAGTCAGTGTGTGAGAACCAAATCGAGTTCTCGTGTGGCTAATTTGCATTTAAAAGGGTCAAATACACACACTTAATTGCCAGAATGCCCATCTTGGTGAGTATTCACATAAACACAGACAAAATCAAATGTGTTTCAGTATACTGGATCTGTGCATACTGTCTTATTAAAGTGACAGCAGCATAGTGAATACTATGCAATTATTTCTTACTTGAACAGACCTATCTGAAAACTTAAAGCACTACTTAATTTCTGTCATTGTTCTATTGTGTTTATGCATCCTACTGCTTGTAATTTGCTTCTTTATTTCATTACAGAATGTTTCAACCCTCTACGGACACATTGAAGCTCGAATCGCCATTGGCTAGTAAATTTCTTATTTTTCTCACCAGACTTTTTTTTTTACATTTTTTTTACATGGAATGTAAAATACTCAAGCAATGGTGCATAAGCTCAGCAGGCAATTATATCTGTGATAAACTTTTTTTTTTTTTTAACTCAATCACAGGTGACTGAAATCATATAAGTTACTAGCCATTGGCTAATTAAAAACCTTTTTTTAGTCACCTAGCGTGAAATTTGTTAGCAAATGCTAGTTATTTACTTGATTGTAGATCTACGAGGGTTGTGTTCATTTCAATAATTGCTTGGGAAATTTTTTAGTTATATTAGGCTATATTAACCCTGCTTTTGACCTGTGCTTCTCAAACCTGTCCTGGGGACCCCCCATGACTGCACATTTTGGAGGTCTCCCTCATCAGACACACCCCATTCAAGGCTGTTTCTGATTTCCAAGAATGCAAAGAACGCACTTGCGTTTTGGTGGAGATCAGTCTTGCCAGACTACCTTGAAATAATGAACTCGGAAGGATGCAAGGACACAGAACGCATCCTTATGAGAACTGAGATGTGCTGAGATCTTGTTGACCATTACAGCATATTATAAGTAGCGTCCAATGCACAATAAACACAACATAACATCACAAACAAATTAAAACATTTATTTCATACTTGCTTATTACAGACATTTTCATAATAATTTATATAATTTTAATTTACCATGTGTATTTGTGAAAACAAGTATGCATGCTTAATGTTGTTACATATGCTTTGTCAATGCTGACATTCTTTTTAATTTGCCAATAAAAATACTGCAGGCTTTCTACAGGTCTTTATCACTTTATAAATTTAGGCAAAACAAAACGACAAATGTTTACTTTCATGAGCAGTCACATATTTATGAGCTTGCAGAGGGAATTTTTAAGTGAGAACGAGAGGTTTAAAGCTTACAGGCTTCCATATGTCGTCCGCCCACAGCGTCTTCTGGGATTTCTACAGTTTGATTCTCTCAAGTCTGCATTCGATGCGTCCTCAATATCAAGAACACATCCGGGTTTTTTCATGTGTCCTCTGTACTTGTGTTCTTAAGTATTGGAATTAAACTTTGACGGTTGATGATGATGTAGTATAAAAACACAAGGACGAGGGATGAGGGAGACATACAAAATGTTCAGCGGTGGGGGTACCCATGCAGGACAGGTTTGAGAAGCACTGCTTTAGACTATATGGCCATCGTGCTTCGATTAAATACAAAACAAAATTCATTTCACTACAGCTGATGCTTCTGAATGTATGTTTGAAATGAATGTTGGCTTAATATCTTTTGTTCTGGAGATTTTGTCTACAAGAGGAAGTAAAATGAATGAATAATGAGGTATGTGGCAGCTGCATGCAACACTACTGTTGTTGCAAAAGTCTTGCAAGCTCATAGAACATGGAAGTTAAAATGCAGTAAAATCACATGTTTTCCTCTGTAGAATGTGGCTCAATTGTGCCAGATTGGTAAAAATTTTGCATTATCAGCGATAGACAGGGCTGCATTTGTCTTGGTGGAAATGACAGGAAAAAAAGTGTAAGAAAAAAGAAAATAAAAGATCATTACACTAGCATATATAATGATAATCCATCACACAGCAAATCATTATTGTATATTATTAAACCTAGACAGGGTGATAATGTCACTCCGAAAGTGGTTATTTTGCTAAAATGACCGGAAAATAATAATAAAAAAAAGATAATGAAATATTGATTTGACATTTATTATTTTAAGGAAAGAGAGATATGATACAAGAGATGTGAAACTAGCTCAGGTATGTAGATTGCCAATTTCATTATGCAAAATTATGTGACTGCACAATGCCATGATTGACAAACAGATTGACTGTAATAAAACTTTCAACAATGTCAGTGAATGTCAAAGACATTGCTTTCGCCAGCAAGCTGATTCATATTACAATGACAGGAAACGAGAATGAACTCCATTAAATGTCACATCGACATGACATAATAACAGTCAGACATTACACAGGAATTCACACCTTATGAGGAAAGAGAGAAACTTCTTTCTGTAAGAACCGTTACGGGTTCTCTGAGTGTAGAAATGCTTGTGGGAATAGCTGTTTATTGGTGAAATATTAAAAATATATTGTGTAAACCCTAAGTGTATTACGGTTCACAAATTTGCTGTCAGAAAGATAGTAAAAAATTAATACTTTTTTTCAGCAAGGATGAATTACATTGATCAAAAGTGACAGTAAAGACTTTAATACAAAAAAAAAATCCAATTTTAAATGTTCTTCTTAGAATGATTTCTGAAGGATCATGTGACACTGAAGACTGAAGTAACGATGCTGAAAATTCAGCTTTGCATCACAGGAATCTTTTTTTTTTTTTTTTTAAATATTAAAATAGAAATCAGTTATTTTAAATTGTAATAATATTTCACAATATTACTGTTTTTACAGTATTCTGATCATATAAATGCCTTGGTGACCATAAGAGACTTCTTTCAAAAACATTTAAAGAAATCTTAATAACGAGTTTGACCCCAAACTTTTAAATGGTATTGTGTGGTAAAGATGCCAGAGAGCTGACAAGTATTTTTTAAAAATACTAAGACGACAAAAACTAGAAGTGAAACTAGCATAAAAATATAAATGGGAGTTTACAAAAAAAAACAAAAAAAAAACAACAACTTTAAACAAGAACTTTGAAGGTAATTATAAAGATGATAAAAGATGTGATATACTGTGTTGTTTTGTAGTCAAAGTGCCAAAAATATAAAAAAGAATGACATTTTCAAAACTAAACCCTACTCTAAAATGACAGATTCTGCAATTCAAGCTTGTCTTAAATGCAGCACAAATAATAGAGTCTGTAACTAAAGTATTAGTTCAGATCTCATGATATAATGATCCGCTCTCTGAAAGCCTTCTGCATATCAGTGAAGTATTGAACACAGATGGCTGACTTCCCTCCTCGTAAGGAGAAACATGCAAGACATTCCTAACCGTCCCATCCCCCCAAACTCCACACTATCTGCCTTCTGGCCAAAGAAGCCTTCACTTGAGAGTAACCCAGATCTCTGAAATTCCTCAAACACACACACGCTCACATGAACACACAGTTCAAAAGAGCACACAAGAGAAAGACAAGTGCATTCAAGGTAGACAAGATGCAGGTCAATGATGAAAGACAGCAAGGCAGATTTCAGACAGCCCTTGTTGGGGAACAATACTTTTAAATGTGAAGCATTACAATCTCGTAACTAAAAAGGGTTACTTCGTATGGATCATAACACATTTGGTTATTTTTGCATCATGTTTTTTCCATCATCAGTCTCTCTCTGTCTCATCCAGAGTGAATTCATGACATTCACTTGCAGACATTATTTACATTGGAGTGTGTTGTTTTTGCTATGGACAAAGTTTGTTCCCTTTGACATTTCCTGACATACAGGCTATACCACGGAAAGTGTTTTAAATCCGTATTTATACAGTAATATGTACACAGAACCACAATTGTGAGAATCAGGAAGCAACTAAACTTTACATTTTTGACAAATAACACTGTTTAAAATGAAACAGAAGTAGAGACAGTTGTATTGTGACGCACATCCAAGTGTAGCAAATTATCAAAAAAGAAAAAAAACAAACAAATTAGGGCCGAACTTGGTTCTATTCATCAGTTGATTGGATTTTGAGATGTCGGTGTTGCATTCAAACATTATTGTGAGCTTGCAGTCCCTTGTGGAGGGCCGAGGTTTAAGTGGACTAAATGATTGGAAAAGTTCAGCATACGTTACCAAAGAGAAGTTTTACTGGAAGATCGAATTAAGACATTTTGCGCAGAAAATGTGACGTCCTGGTGTTTTAGTGCTGACGTGTGAATGGTCTCTTAACGGTAAAAGCCAGAACACCGTTGCTATTTACTGGTAAAGTCATTCTGGTCAATTTACAGTAATTTGCTGGGCTTACTGTGTGAAAAGGGCTAATAAATAGTAAATAAACTGAAAAATAATGTCACTTACTGAAAATGTAACTCTGATATTATAGTGTAAATTGAACTAATAACATGTAACAAGTAATCTGACAACACAAAGCCATGAAACACACAAACACCATTAGCAGTTAAAGAGACGTGCATAGCTGGAGTGGCGACCACTTTATCTGACATCTCACAGATTACAGAAGGGACACACTTTAGTTTAGTGTTGTCAAAAGTACCGGTACTTCGGTACTGAAATTTTGAAAATGTGATGATACCCGCATTTCTGTAGTAGGCTACCGGTAGTACCGAGAATCCGGGTATGTTCGGTACCCACTGATAGGGCTGTGGCAGTATTTACTTGAATATGACACGAGTGAAGCACAAAGCTTTGTTTACAAAAGAAATAATAGGTTAGCAATTAAATGTGACATCGCAGCCATGGAAACATTTTGGTTCATGCCGAATAAGAGAGGTACGAGAGTCCATAAATTTAAGCTTTGTATTCTGTTTTGCGAATCGCGATCTGGTCACCCGATTAGCAGAGAATTTAACAATATTCCATTAGTTATTCCACTGAACATGGAATCTCTGTTTCTTTTCCCAAATCTTCACTCACTATAAGGCGCGTTATAACGTTTCTTCCTTTCGTTCGCTTTTAGGCCTATTATAGGCTATTCGCATTCTTTACTTCACGTCAGTTTCTATTGAACACAGTTTGTGCTTGTTATTAGATTTTGTCTAATAAGTTTATTTGTATAGGGTTTTTCACGCACGCTGGTAATTTTTACTTTCGCTTTCCCTGGCAGCGCTAAATCAAATATAGCCTGAATGTGTGAAGATAAAACTCGCTCTTCAGACCTTTTACAACAAGTGTCAGTTGCTTGTAACATCAGGAGATAACATGAAGATATTATTAAAGAGAAATGGTCTCTTTCCTGCTCGTGTCCCACATCCCTCTCAAAGAGCAGAGCGGTAGGCTATATGACGCATCTTTGTGTGGAAATAAAAAACGAATGTTTTTAAATAATATTTAACTTTCTTATTATTTAGGTTACCATTATTTACCGATATTTATTTCATAGTTTTACAGGCTGTAGTGTGTCGTTTCATTGAAGGAATAGCTAAAATAAACACGCACGTCTGTTACAAAATGAATGTTTATTTATTTATTTATTTTATATTTCAAAATTTATTTCATTGAGGTATATATATACACACACAAACATACACACATGCTCCAAATATTTATATGTAGCCTATGATTACCATATTTAATATGTTTTTAAAATAGGCTATATAAAATAGTAAAATAGTTAACAGATTTTGCTGTGGTACCACAGCAAAATCTGTTAACTATTTTACTATTTTATATAGGTACCGAGGTACCGAGAACCGTAAAATTTTTATGGTATTGGTACCGACTACTGGAATTTTGGTACCGTGACAACACTACTTCAGTTAATAATAGTACATACTAAAAATAGTGTACATGCCTAAATAAAATACATTTTAAATCATTTAAGTCGCCAAATCATGTTCCATTCCCTCAATTAAGGTTTTAGATAAGCTGCATTTATTGCTACCAATCATTTGTGAAAATAGCTTTTAATAGGTGGAACATCAAACAAAGAGTGTAATAAAACCAAAACAGGAAACCAGTTGTATGAAAGGAGGAGACACGTGGGAATCTGCGCTCGACTGAGCCACTATAAAGCTTGCTGCTGCAGAACCTCTTCAGGCATTACGTAATACGTGCTATTACACAACACGGTCCTGCCGATGAACTGCAACCAGAGAACATAAGCCCCTACTGACACCCCCAACCATATTACACAGATCTGGATCATGACTTTTTACATGGGACTTTGCTCTGATGATAACACAGGTGGCAGATCAATTTTTTGGTTTTTTAAACAAATGAGAAGGCAAATAAAGATCACTGGAAAAACAAAAGTGAAATAAAGTGCAATTTGCTTTAGAAAGGCACCATTAGATTCGCATTAGGGAAAATACAAAAGTCATCCACTGTGAATTACAAGACATTTGCTAGTACTTCAGCACCTAAAAAGAAACCAATGAATTTCATCTTTTAGACCATTTCAGAAGCTGCTGCGTCTTATATGGTGCGCTCTCAGAAAAAAAGGTACAAAAGCTGTCACTGGGGCGGTACCCCTTTCAAAAGGTACACATTTGTACCTAAAGAGTGCATAATAGTAACTTAAAGGTACTTATTGGTACCAAAAGTGTACATATGAGTACCTAAACCTTTTTAGGGTGTGGCTGAATCTCATGACTCACCCTCATCTTTACTCACCCTCATGCTATTCCCAAACCTGTATTATTTCATTCTTCAGTGAAACAAAAGAATAAATTAGGCAGAATTTCTTAGGTGCGGCAAAATACTATAATAATAGTATGAATTCTTGAGCATCAAATCATCATAATAGAATGATTTCTGAAGGATCGTGTGACACCGAAGTACTGATACTGAAAATTCATCTTTTGCCCTCAGGAATAAAATTACATTTTAAAACATATTCAAATAGAAAACAGTTATTTTAAATTGTAATAATAGTACTTTTTTTGTTTTTTTTTACTTTGTTTTTGATAAAAGCTTAAATGCAGCCTTGGTGATCATAAGAGACTTCTTTCAAAAACAAAATACTTTTGAATGGAGCTCACCACAAATTTTTGTAGCATGAAAAAGAGATCGACAACTACTCCTTTTGTGTTCCACAGACAAAAAAGGGTGGGTAGATAATGACATCATTTTCAGTTTAAAGTTAATTATCTGTGGAAAGTGTGACTCGATTGGACTGCTCAAATTAGATTGTGAACAGGTCACAGACAGTGTATCAGACAAACACGTAAAATTATTCAACATACAGTAATCATGCAATTTAAGTATAAAAGATATAAATACTTTGAGGAAAATGTCTTTGTGCAGACTAAATGTGCACCACCCTTCTCTAAACTATCTTTAGACTTCAGAAAACTTCAGAGCACACGACATCTAAAATCATGTTTCATAGAAGAGAGAAAACATAAGTTCTTTTCAGACTTCAACTCGAATGACCAGAGATAACGTTAGGTTGCTAACACAATAAATACTGAAAATGTGTCAAAGAGATGAAAGGCTTTAGATAGCCTTTTAATGGTTGGCAGAGGGTTTAAGCACAGTGCGAAACTTCCCCAGCTAACCACATCACATTTGAGTCATTATTTCCTCTCATTGTCATATACTTCAACATATTTCACTGCACGTAACAGAAAAGCGATGGAGAAAAGGGTCCCATTTACACCAACGTCAGTATGTTCACTAATGGCTCTTCACTTCCATCACTAATGGGGCTCTATAGTGACAAATCAATACATGCTGTGCTCATGTGTATTTTATCAAAAATACAGCAGACCTTTCATTTATCCCTGTGGACATTATGACGGCCTTGAAATTTGATAATCTTACACTATGAAACTATGTCATAATGCAGCCATGACCAGAATTCAAAGCTTAAATAATCATTATTGCTTATGAAAGATAAATGTCAAATGTCTATGAGGAGATGAGACAGGAAGTGGTTATAATATGCCTCCAATCCCTCAGGGGGTTTTGTCTTAAATGTCTCTTTTTGTTTGCCATCAGACATTGCAATCGAGGCGCAGATACGATGTCAGTATTTACTCTGTCACAGTGGTGATGGAAAGTGGACAACTTTGCTCATGGTTTTCTACTAAATCATTCAAAGTCTGACTGATTGTTTCTCAGACCCCGTAGATGTTCCATCTCATGCCCATTGCTCACTGTTTGCACAAGTTAACTGTGAAATTGTGGGTAACACCACAGACAGAATGCAGAAAAGATGACATTTCTCAAAGCACTCATGCACACCTTATAAGGCAGTATCTTTCATGCTAAAATTATATGGTGACAATGACAATAAGAATTTGCTAAAAATACATTACACCTTTGGCAAACGCTCAGGTATGGCATATGGGCTTCAGGCAGCCGCAGGTGACCTCAGTCCTAAACAGTCAGCTGAATCAGTCACAGACTGAGGCCTCTCTGCTGGAAGTACGACACAGCATTTCAATTTTTCCAAAGCACAATAGTGACAGTGGTGTGTCTGCAGCACCAGTCTGTACCTCATTAAACATCTGGTTTACACATTTAAGTCATAAAAATAAATGTAGCTAAATTTAGGCTACTTTTTAAATTTTGTTGCGAAAAACAAAATCAAAACATTCGCTACATTCCCATAAGGAGATAGCAGACATATGAATGTACACTGCTACCCAGCAGCTCTTAGACAATCGCTGTGGGCTTTAACATAGTCGCACTATTTGTTCAGGTTGTGGTTACGATTAGCCACATAAACGTGGACTGTTGAAACAGCTTGTAAAATTCAGTGTTGCCTATAAGTTAAGTAATTCTCTGAAAACATAAAAGACAATGTGTATATAAATGATCCAGACATTACTCCAGTCTTCAGTGTCACATGATCCTTCAGAAATCATTAGGGTTGTTCGACTTTATGCAGCGCTGCGCAGACTGATCAGTGGCTGACTTGCATACCGGTTAGAAATGTTGTCCGACTTGAGACAGCGCCATGTGAATGTAATGTATGGCATTAAAGTACCACGAGAGCGATTCGAGAGCAGACAGCTGAATCAGCCGGTGCAGTTTCTCAAGAGCGGCTGCACGAGCTCTGATGACGACACAGCTGACCCACGGTTGGCCAGATTCACCGCATGACAACGATCACATGTGTTTCGTATTTATTCTGACACCTTCAGTTCCACTAATCTGTGTTTTTATAACAGTAAAAGCTTTTTTCATGTAATCATGTTATAGTGTCAAGATTAAAAAAAACAGACACCACTTCAATGGTATTTAAATAATATAGGCTTATATTGAACTTTTTTTGTGTGCAAACAGACGCTGTATAGAGTGGTGCATGTATGACCATTTTTGTAGGCTAAAACGCAGAAACAAGTTAGCATTTTAGCACTTCCAGTTCCATCCTGCCAAAGTCTCTCGATATGGAAGTGGTTAAATGGCTGAAATAGGGTCTGTGGTGAACACAAGCTCAAGACACTTTCACGTTTTATTCTACGACATAAAATACATAAGTATTACTCCACTTGTGAGTTTTTTAAGCTGTTACGTGACTTGAAAAAGGTGCTTGCTAAATGGGACTACACAGTCAGGGAGATTAAATGTCATCACGCCTAACAGGTAAACTCAGTCCAATTTTACAGCCTCGTTTAGTTTATAAGAGCACAATTCTAAGCATTTCTAACTCAAACTTTCTAGGAAAATGTTTTTATATAAAAACTGAAAGAGTTGTTGGAAGCTTAGTGGTGGTGACGTTGAAGTCGTGGGACTGTGGTGTAGTTTGTTTATAGCCTACTTTTTTAGCTTTTTACTTCTGACAACTGCATTTAGACTTCAAAATTCATAAAAGTTTTGTTCATCTGTGAGAATTATCTTGATGGACAAAACGTGTAAGTATCATAAACTTTCGTTGATCACAGAGCTTGTTTTTTGTGATAATCCAAAAGCCTATGGAAAAATCCTTTTGGGTTTTTGTTGAGGGAGCCTGTGTGATGCTAACTGCCGACTGGCCTACAAAGTGATGTCATACCTGCACCACTCTATTAAGCAGTACATACATATTGAATGAAAACGCCTCTGAAACGTCTTTGTATTTGACAAATATTGCATTTAACTGATAAAGTATGCAAACACAGCGTGAGCGTCACTACAGGAAGTAGAAAGTGTCCGACTTTACCTATTCTAATATGCTGACTTGTTGCTCAAGTAACCTTTCTTATCAGTGTTTCTAAAACAGTTGTGCTATTTAATATTTTTTGCGAAAATCATGATACATTTTTTTTTCAGGCTTCTTTGATGAATACAAAGTTATAGAAACATTTACTTGAAACAGAAATTTTTCATAACATTATAAATGTCTTTGCTGTCACTTTTGATCAATTTAATGCATACTTGCTGAATAAATGTATGTATTAATTAATTAATTATTATTATTTTTTTTAAATCTTACTGGTCCTAAACTTTTGAACTGTGCTGTATATGTGATCATTTTTAGTAAGTTCAAAATGAGGGCTTGCTGAGGGCTCCTAAGCTTACAACAATAAACATTTTTCTTACGATTAATGTGGATATGGGTTTGGGAGTCTTGATTGAAAAATTCATGTTAAATGTTCATTGCATTCTATGTGAGACCTACATTACAAGCTAGTGGCTCCATTAAAAAAAAAGAAGAAGAAAAAAAAGAAAAGAAATCTATCTCAAAAATAATCTCAAAACCTATAATTTGAGAGCCTAAAGTCTCACATTTATCTGCAAATGGTAATGAACGTCATAAATATTCAAGCAGTTAATCAAACAGCTGAAGGTGTGACTGCTGCACTTCCTACATCCTCTGAGGGCCTTATTTGCATTCTGGAGCATCATGATGAAAATGATAATCATCATGATTCCAGACGAAAAAACAAAGTATATGCATACATGCTTTTGATCTGAAATAAAATGACACTATAATACTATCAAGGACATTATCAATTGTTACATGTAAGAAATGTGTACCACTGTAACAATAACATCCACGCTCAAATCAATGCATTGACTGAATGACTGCATGTGTACTGAAACTCTCCTGTCAAGCTTCCACGAACAATGCAGTACGTCAGTAGTTTCAGTCTTTGCCGTCGTATGTGGTTGATTTATTGACCACAGGAAAAACACACACAGCACGTCAGCAACAGCTCACGCCATGTGACTCAACAGTCAGACGAAACCAGGGCGGCCAGTGAACTCATCGGTGGCACTTCAGTGCAAACAAATCAGTCAAGCAAAGCAAACTTTTGAAAGCAAGTGACCCTGTTATATTTCAAGCCCACTGATCTCAGCTGAACACAGTTTCACACATGTTTCAATGATGATACAAATAAATGAGTAAATGATTACCTTTCTGAACATGGATGATATCAGGATAGTTGGTAAGGTGTCCTTGGTACAGGGCTAACAAATCCATCACAGGGTCCACGTCTTGTTTAGGCTGCTCCACAAAGTAGTCTCCAATAGCTTCGTAGGCTTCTCCTGTGTACGCAATTGCTTGGTTCAAACCAACCGAGTATGACTGCTGGTCCATCTCAAATGCTTGACTTAGATACTTAAAAGACTGTCCCACTTTCTGATACTCTTTCTTGAACCCAGCTATCTGCTTCCTCGCAAACTCGCTGAGCGTGGCGTTGACTTGGATCACGCTGTCATCCATTTTCTTGGAGAAGGCCTTGAATCCATCAATCCTGCTTTCAACGTCTTGCAGGTCAAGAGGGGCTGCAGGAGTGCTGATGGTGAGGAAGAAATTGGCACCAACCATCTCGTCCTTCTCGGCTTTCCTCTTCCCTTGCTTCCAAGCCTTTTCATCTGTGCTGGAGCATGTGAGGAAGTGCTGAAAAACATCACACCGGGCCAATACAGGGTGGCTGGTCATATGATTCATCCACCATATCAGCCCTCTTCTCCTTTTAGAAATGAAGTCTTCTTCAAAGCGCCCCGTGGCTTGTTTTTCAGGGATGTGTGGCACTGAAATGACAGGAAATTTCTCCACCAACCGCGCGTAGAGCCAATCAAAATGCTTATATCTTCTGTTGACCTGACTCTGCGTGTGGGTCGGCGTCAGCTTGTAGGAAATGTAACTTTTCATGCCTTTGAATTTCGTCTGCTTGGTGGGATCATCAATAGTGCAAGTGAATGGGTACGGGTTCTCCTGCCACTCCGGACCGTACTGACCCATCACCACGCAGATTTTATCTCCATCCTTCACAAAGCCGGATGCTTCCCCCAGGATGAATGCCTCACCGCCTGACTTCACAAAAGTGGAGAACCTGTTCAGATTTCTGCTGACCGTGGCTGAACTTTTGGCTTGCTGTGCACCTCTAGGCATGGAGGATGTGGAGATGCTGTAGCTAGAGGGTCCATTTCCTTCATAATTCCTGTATCCTCCACCAACAATCCCTGGTTCATCAGCTACGGACGAGTGATCGTCCCAGTCATCATCCCAATCATCATCACTAGCTGGGGTCCCTGGATGATGATGTTGTTGTTGAGGTAGAGGAGGGTAGGGTGTGAAGCTGGGTGCTGGTGCAGTGTTGTAACTCTCTTGAGTCTGGTTTCTTAAGTCAGAACCACCAGTGGGAATGTTGGAATATCGAGAGTTGTTGTTAAAAGACGAGACGGTGTCATTCCTCAAAATCTCGACGTAGGACGCAGGGAGAAGCCCCCTCTCCCCTCTGCTGTTCGATCCCTCCAGCCAGCCCTCAATGTCCTGCTCGCTGTACAGAGTTACAATCTCGTTCTCCTTCACTGATATCTCCCCTGGGTTTTCTGAATTGAAGTCATACAGAGCTCTCGCTCGCAGAGCCATGACACAAAATATCTCCAATCTGCGATTAATTTAAAAGCGTTTAAGGCTAGCGTATCAGCTAGCTAATTCCAACCCAAACTCGCTCACTCACTCACTAACTGATCTGCGATACTGACAACAACTTGCGCGTTAGCTGCGGGAACCGTAAACCCTCTATCTCCAGGGTCGTTCTCACACCAGTCATATAATAACGTGACGCTTAGCTGTCAGCTGTCGTGTTTAAAATCCCCAGAGCTGTGGGCAGAATCATTTCTTCATCCGTGGAGCTTGCCGTCCAGAGCTCAGTCACCGTGCTGTGCGCCCGTCCCACACTGACCGCAGTTTACACTCACTCACCCTGAACAGCGCCGAGCACAACCAGTCCGGGTAGTCGAGGGTGGAGCTAAGCACCAGACAGCACGAATCAAATCTAACATAGGGGGGACTTCTGATTGTCGCAAATCGGCTCTTCTGAAGAGTTCTATACAATTAGCTGTTTTAGTGATTCTTTTAAATCAACACGCAATTACGCCATCACGTGGGATATTACATTCGCTAAATTAAATGCCCAGAAAAGCCACGTGTAGTTTTTCTTCCATGTGTCCCAGTTTAGTTTATTTCAGGTATGATTAAGCTAAAACAGTGTCATTTAGAGCCAAATGTGATTTGCATTACATTAAACAATACTAAACTTCAGCTTGATAATGCATTTTTTTGCAAGATTTAACAAAGATACTACTAAAACAGAATGTGAACATGTTTCTAGTACGTTTTATATTAACATTTATTCTAAATCAATACCTTATTCCATCAGTCAAATCCTCCATTCGTTCAAAATCAGAGACGGTTCTTGAATGTAATTTGAACAAATTCATTCATATGTGTATATATATATATATATATATATATATATATATTTTTTTTTTTAATTTTATTTTATTTTATTTAATCCTAAAAAATTATAATGCATAATACTTTCCCAGTAAACATTAGGAATTACGCTACTTCCGGTTTAATTTCCCGCGCTTTCGTGTGTATGGCGACCGTTGAAGAGTCTTCAAGAAGTCGATGTTGAGGTAAATTATGTTATTTATCAAACATTAATCCTTCCTCAAATAAGAATACATCTGTTTGTGATGAATTCACTTGCGACTTGTTTCATGTCATTGGAATTTTATTTTTAATCACAGCGCACTCTCTTTAGCTTTAACCGTGTTATTATTTCGTTTTAACCGGTTATCGTTAAAAAAGGTCGGGAACGCTGGAGTCAGAGCGTAAAATATTGTTTATGCTTAGAACGAAGTGAAATCCTTGCTACTAATGTTCTATCATTGGTTCTCGGCTTACTACGAAAAGGTCATAGCCGAGAGAGACTCAAGAGGTGCGGATTCAGTATAGTCCGGTTTGTCAACAGGTTCAACCGATTCATTGAAAGATCCGATTCATTTAAAAGATCAGTTCACAATTCGGACATTGCTATGTAGATGCTCAATCTCTTTTAAGCAACTTTTAAGATGCTTTCTCTATCTATATACAATACGCATTAAATTTACTTTAATTGAGTTTATACGGTTTTTACAGTATTATGATGTGATGCCAGCCGATGACTATTTGTGTGGTTAACAGGTTTTCCAAAATTTTTCATACCCTGCGTTATGATAGTGGCATGCTGACAAACATGTTTGCAATATGACATAATGAGATGTCATTGAGATAAAGCACATTCCTGCAAGGTGACTGTTATTTTTTTTAAATAGAACATATGAGAGGCTTGTTTTATTTATTAGAAAATGACATTTTTTGCTGGTAAGCAACTAAGCATTAGGCAGGCAATCAAGCTGAATGAATGTTGTTAAATGTCTGCGGACATGCAGAACAAAGCAACACTGTCATATAACAGCAAATTATGTGATTGCTTTATGATTTAACTGATTTAAAACAACAAAAATGTTCTACTAACACAGCCCACGTTTGATCATGTCATGATGAATGATGTTAAGTCATTGCATTTTCCTAATCACACGCTGGCCACCATCGGTCCTTGGTCTCCACCACTAGTATCCCGTCATGACACAGCATGGCTTTGAGGTCCCCTGCCTGGAACTGACCATCAGGCAGCTGATACTGTCTAGTGAAACTCCTTGACACAAACCCATGCTCGTCCATCCTCACCCTATGCTGACCTCTGATTAGCAGCCACCCCTGAAAGACCTGTATGAGTATGTCTTCTGGTTTAAACTGAGTCACGTCCAGCAGGACTTGAAACACTGGCTCTCCTGAATCCTCGTCCTCACTGTCCGCTTGACTCCCCTCAGTGTCCATTTTAACCGGCAGACATTCAGGTCCCGGCAGGGCAAATAGTCGATGATCTTCAGTGCATTCATTGAGATTCCTGGTTTTGAAGTGCTCCTGGTAGCGCACAGGGCTTGATATCCAGTGGGAAATAGTGATCCCTTCTCCTGCCATGACACTGGGTGCAGAGGTTCCCTTGGCTTTTTGTGTAGTGAATGTGAAGAAGCGCAATGCCGTTAGAACCTACCGAAGCTATAAAAAGACAGTCCTCTGCTTAGGTTTCTGGGCAAGGGATGGGGCGGACCATTTTTAGAATAGGCAAAGACAACTGATATGTTCACATTAGTATGTAGGAAGCTTGTACTCAACAAGCATGGCATATTATGTTACATACACTACTGTTCAAAAATTTGGGGACATTTTTGTGACAGTAAAGACTTACTTGCATTGTTACAAAAGATTTCTATTTCAAATACTGTAAGCTGTTTTGAACTTTCGATGAAAATGTATCACACTTTCCACCAAAAATATTAAGCAGCAAAACTGTTTTCAGCATTAATAATAATAAGAACTGTTTCTTGAGCACCAAATCAGCAAAATAGAATGATTTCTGAATGATCAACTGACACTGAGACTCTCACTGAGTAATGATGCTGAAAATTCAACCTTGCCATCACAGGAATAAAATAAATTTTCAAATATAGTCAAAAAAGGATACCTAAAATGCTACACTAAGTAGGAGCAAAACTCTTATTAAATAAATATATTCTAAACTATCTGGCACATACAAATGTTGTGGCTTAACGAATGATAGATAAATTTTTTTGTGCATCTGTGAAGTCAGTTTATGGACAAATGTAAATGATAAATCAATACTGCCACCTTGTGGATATTTATTAAGAGTGCATATAGATATAGAGAGAAATTCTGGACATGGCAGTACTAGGCTGCGTTCCACTCCAGTTTTAGACACGCACTCGTGAACTTCCCTAAGCACTTCCCCTCGGGGGAATAACTGCCACCATTTTGAAGTGCGTTCCACTTCGTGAAGTGGACGAGGGAAGTTTATATGGACAGACCCTCGCTCCCTCGATTTTGACCAGTCTACTTCATATGTACACTTCAGGCAGCTCCATAACCCACAATGCAACACGATTGTGACATCACCTCATATCACGTTTAATTTACCCCACCACAAACAACTCTATGATATAATAATTATTTTTTTAATATTTAAAATACACATATATACATATAGAATGCTGCATTAAACAATTTTGTAAGGGGAAAAAATTAAATAATAAATCAACTCCATAGCAGATTCCAAGTGATCAAGGGCTTTGGACGTTCCAGTTCAGCCCATTGGTTCCGCCAGAAGTGGGCACTCATGCAACGTAAGCAATGACGTACATCCGAGTCAACGAGACTGAGGGAAGTTAGCGAGGGAAGGTCATAAAAAAACGAACTGGAACGCAGCCCTAGAGTAGGCCTGGATTACGAAACTGATGTCTTTATTCTTTAGTATTTGTATGCTTGCATGTACGTTCACTACTGTTCAAAAGTTTGGGGTTGGTAAGATGTTTTTGAAGTCTCTTATGCTCAAGGCTGCATTTTTTAAAAACAAAAATACACTAATAATGTCAAATATAACTACATCTTAAAATAAGTGGTTTCTATTTGAAATCTTTTTCAAATGTTTTATTCCTGTGATGCAAAGCTGAATTTTCAGCATCAGTACTCCAGTCTTCAGTGTCACATGATCCTTCAGAAATCATTCTAATATGCTGATTTGGTGTTTAAGAGTTTTTTTAAATTATTATTATTAATGTTAAAAAAAATTGTACTGCCTAATATTTTTTGGGGGAAAAAGTTAAATTTTTTTCAGTGTTCTTTAATATATAGAGAGTTCAAAAGAACAGCATTTATTTAAAATAGAAATGTTTTGTAACACTGTAAATGTTTTTACTGCCTCTTTTGATCAAAAAAAAAAGAAAAAAGAAAAAAAAGAAAGAAATTGAGATGAAATGGTCATTCACAGTACTAACATGTGCTACATGACAAACATGTTCAAATAAATAAATAAATAAAATGATAAACCTCACATTTCAGCTTTTAAACCATTTTTTAAGATAAGGGATAAGTCAAAATGATAAATGGTTTATAGATATTTTATCTGCTCCATGAATAATTTTAGATACGTTATTTGAATTTAGATTTTTAGAATGCGCATGAGCTTATTTTCAATCAACTGGTTAAAATTTACAATGGTGCCTAAAAATTCGGTCCAATTTCGAATTTGTTTACACATTGATGACCATTTGAGACCGTAATATTACTTAGAAACACCAGAAGCATGCTTTGATAATATTATCAGCTTCCTAATTGTACATTTCTAACTCTCACTGAGTTTTTCACTCACTGAAGAGTACACAATCATTGCTATTATCATAATCATGATCATTAGGCTAACATTTTATTTGTTAGTAGAAGGAAGATACATTTCATACATTTCTTTACATCATTACATAGCTCATCAGAATATGTCATCATTTAGCTGTTTGTCTGTTTTTTCAAGGTAGGAGATGTGATTATTTAAACCAAACTTCATCATTTTTGACAATTTTTTAAAATTATTATTCTGTAAAATTTATTGTGTGTAGG
Source organism: Ctenopharyngodon idella (assembly GCF_019924925.1). Lineage (NCBI taxonomy): Eukaryota > Metazoa > Chordata > Actinopteri > Cypriniformes > Xenocyprididae > Ctenopharyngodon > Ctenopharyngodon idella. The sequence continues at coordinate 20,950,574 of NC_067224.1, read as the reverse complement.
TGTGTAAAAGTAACTAATCCAATTAGCAGTTTTATTTTGCAGTACGAGTCACTGAGCTGATAATCTCTTGAGACCGCGCTCTGCTAATTCCCTTTAGTTGTTGTGTCTCTCTCTCTCTCTTCCTGAGTATACACCCACCTCTAGCTCTTGTTTATTTATGAATGGGGAATGAACAGAACTGTTTCCTCTTTTCTCCATCCTTTCATTTGAAGAAGGACCATTGATTCTCTGTCTTCGTATAGTATCTTTCTGTGTTCCCTCTTCAAAGCCGTCCTCCTGCTGGCCTTATTCAGTAACTCTGGCTTGGCTTGTTTGTTGTCTGGGGTAACGCTGTTGCTGGGGACGATGTCAGAACACATTCAGCTCTCAATAGCCCTGTGTAGGATTGGCTTTTACACGGTAAGCCGAGCACACGTCTCATAATTTTGCCGTACATTTTATGCATGCACCTGTTGGTGCAGTATCTATGATTTTAGTTATTTGGATTTTTATCCAAACTTATTTTGATGGAATTATGTTCTGTTATAATCTTACAGGCTACCTGAAGCTACAGGTGGCATTCTCAACAATGTACACAATCCGAACACTGCAATAGTTCTCCCATGTAGATCTGCATGTTTGATTTACAATAGCTGGAATCGTAATCGCTGTCTGACTTTTTTTAATGAGCTGGTAGTATTTTAAAAATTATTAAACTGTGGTGAATATAGCACCTGTATATCCCCAGTGAGTAGTGTGGCAGGTGTTTTTGATAATTAACCCTTGGGTTAACTTCTGTGCTTTTATGTAAGAAGTCACAGGGGAACCTAATACAGTAGAAAAAAACAAACAAAGCTGTAATCCTATTGTAACGTGTTCTTTGTTATGGCTTGTGGTCTTTTTCTTATCTAGTAATCCAGATTAACAGTTACTAGTGAGATGTGCTGATTTGTTTTAATAATAGAAATGGAAAAACAACTTTTGTTGGATTTAGTCCCTTGAGGAAACATCATAAATAGTAGGAGACTATATATATATATATATATATATATATATATATATATAGAGTATTGTTGCCATAGCTCCATGAACCTTTCCTCCTTTGCATAATTCCACCTACCATCACCAATACAATTGCCTCTCTTTCTTTTCGCCATGTTTGAAAGCTGTGTATGGAAGAGCCTCTGTGCCCCTATTGGTTAACTTCACAGATGTGACAGAACTAGGGCTGGGCGATAAAACGATAACGATATGTATTGCGATAGACACGTGATCGATATCAATAAAAAATGTGTTCGATAAAACGTTCGATATTTTTTTATTCTTCGTCGGAAGAAAACAGAGGTTGCGAAGCAAGTTTGGTTGCATTAACAAAGGCACTCGCTCTCTGGTAACCTAGCAACGTAGGGAGTGACACGCTAACAGCCAATCATGTAACAGTATCTTTTTGGTTGCGCCATATCGTTGTCTCGTGCTGGTCTGCTGGATTCCTCTTCAGTAACCGGCGACTGATAAGCAGAAAATGAGTGCCGCAGCGAGCGAGGAAATTGTAAATAAAAGAGGAAAAGTCAGCTCGCCAGTATGGCAGTTTTTTTGGATATTATAAGTCTGACCGTAGTCAGACCAATGTCGTCTGCAAATTATGCAAGACCGTCGTCCCCGCCAAGACTGGTAATACCACGAACTTGATGTACCACCTTAGCCGCGCTCACCCTTTGGAGCACAGCCGTATTCAACCAACAACATCTGTGCGGTGTTGCAGCTACAACATTTTAATTATTTGAGTTTTCCATGGTTGTTAACATTTCTGTCTTAATAACTGAAGGGATTATGATCAGAGGAAGGTTAAGTTTAAAATAAAAATGTTTAAATGTAATATATTTTTCTCCTGGTCCTTATTTTAAATGGGTCATAAAAAATATCAATAATTATCGATATCGACCGATATGAAACACTGATATCGTGATACAGTTTTCAGCCATATCGCCCAGCCCTAGACAGAACCGTCGTGGAGGACCGAAAAAAAATGTAAACATGCTAGTGTCTTTCTGTCATGGCAGACGCGGTGTCGGTTGTCGTCCACTATGACACACTATACTAGATGAAACGATGGAGTCTTGCGTCCCGACGCCTGTTGTCGTTTACGCATCACCACAACACCCTACGTCAAGTGGATTGTGCCAAAATTGGGCTGATATTGTGTAGTCTGAACCCGGCATAAGTTTGTGTTCAGTAAAATGTTTTCATGTTTTTGAAAGAAGTCTTTTATGTTCACCAAGGCTGCATTATTGGATCTAAATTAAAATATAGTAAAACACTAATATTATAAATTATTATTACAATAAAAAAAAAAAAAAAAAAAAATATATATATATATATATATATATATATATGTGTATGTGTATGTGTGTGTGTGTTTTTTAAAATGTAATTTATTCCTGTGATGGCAAAGCTGAATTTTCAGCAGCCATTACTCCAGTCTTCAGTGTCACATGATCCTTCAGAAATCATTCTAATAGGCTGAGTTGAAGCTCAAGAAAAATTCTTACACCAATCTTGAGAACATTTGTTCTGCCTAATATTTTTGTGGAAACCGTGATCCATTTTTTTGGATACTTTGATAAATAAAAAGTTCAAATAACAACATTTATTTGAGATAGAAATATTTTGTAACATTGTCATTTTTGATCAATTCACTGCGCCCTTGCTGAATAAACGTTGACTTCTTTAAACAAAAATTACTGACCCCAAACTTTTGAAACGTAGTGTATATTGTTGATGTTAGTCAATGTCCTATCATTTAGTTTGTTTTAATATTAGTTTAGATGTGTTATATATTGTAAATGTTTCATTTTCAGTGGCGTCAGCACAATAAGAAGTTGAAAGGTACAGGTGTGTGGATGTGGTGCACAGGCTGTGCAGGTGAAGGTCTTATTGTTTCTCATTAGTTTTCTGTAGGATGGCAATGGAGGGGAAAATCACATGCCTTCTATTTTAGTTTTGGTCTAAAATTGTGGCAGGTGGCTAACGGTTGTCAAGCCTCTCACTCTAAACACCACACACTCCCTCATTCTTAGTTTTCCGTGCGTTTGCATGCAACTGCATCTGTGTTTACTCAGTTCTAATGTCAGTCTGAAATGTACTTGTTTTCATGAGATGGTAAACCTTTGTTCATTGTTATTAGGAGCACAGTTTTCCTGTACAGAATACCAATGAGATGTTTGTTAACTGCCTGTTTGTTCTAATTCAGGTGGTCTTTGTGCTAATAGTTTGACTGACAGTAACAATGTTTGCATTCATTAGGTTCGCTAAGGAAAGTTTTTAGGAAATGTTTGGCTCAGATTGTTCAAAAACACACAGTAGTGATTAGGCAGTATTTCCAGATGGTAATGGCAGTATGTTCATTCATACACAACTGTTACGAGTGGTAGCCAACACGAAGAACACCAGAATTGAGTCTAAATCATCTTTAATCGAACAACAGAAATACGTAGGAGAATTTCAGGAGAAACATAAATGCTTTCCACACATACTAAAGACAATGACAAGGAACAGAACAAAACAGGGAGTATTTATGCACAAGAACAGTGGTGTATAAAGTACTCAAAAACCATACTTGAGTAAAAGTATAGATATCTTACCAGAAAATGACTTTGGTAGAAGTTAAAGTCGCTGTTTAGAATATTACTTGAGTAAAAGTTTTAAAGTATGTGATATTTTTTGTACTTAAGTACGAAAAGTATTTTTTTGATATTAAACGTACTTAAGTATTGAAAGTAAAGGTACAAGTAAATGTAAATTACAAAAGGAGCAAAAAAATATTATTAAAAATTGTTCTATACACAGTTTGAGCAGCAAGATTGTGTTCAGTTTTAACTCTTACATTTTGTTTCTTTGGATCAAAAAATGGCTAAATGTATATTGTAATTTTTAAATATAAAAAATACTAATATATTAATTATACATTGATCGTTCATGTTAATTCATAGTGCATTATAACTAATGTAAGAGACAACAAAAATGAACAATATTTTTATTAACCTTATGTTACAAATGGACTCTTATTGTAAAGTGTTTCCATTTCATATAAATCCAAACAGTCATGCTTAAAAATTGCCATCTTTACACACAAAGGCTTAGCATGGGTCTATTATATGCATACTTTCAGTTGGTGTTTTTGTCACATTGTTTTAACCGCTTCAGGTACTAATGTTAGCATCCTTTCAGCCTCGACGGCAAACATACTACTGTTCTCCACTAATGCAGCATCTAGTCAAATTACTTTATAATGATATGAAAACATGTATGATATGAAAACCGTTTTGTTATCTATGTTTTAAATCCATTTTTGAAGTGTCCCGCTCTGTGCAGAGCGCAGCCTCACGTCACATGTCAAAACAAACTATATGAGGCATCAGTGATAGTTTTTATTTCGCCTCTAGAGTCCGCTCTTATACTGTATAATGACAGCGCACTCTTCTCAGCCGCTCCAGCAACGGACGCAACCTGGAAAATGAAATCAACCGCGGTTGTGCAAGCAGAGTCTGTGTTCTTCTAACTTTATTTTGTAGTAAGTAACGAAAATGCTTTGGGAAAATGTATCAGAGTAAAAGTATACATTTTATTTAGGAAATGTAGTGGAGTAAAAGTAAAAGTTGACAGAAATATAAAAACTCAAGTAAAGTACAGATTCTCCCAAAAAATACTCAAGTACTGTAACAAAGTATTATTACTTTGTTACATTACACCACTGGTACAGGGTTAACAAGGAAACTAAAATGGTGGCAGGTGAATCTAATCATTGACTCATGAGTAACCAAGGAAACTAAGGCCACATCCACACGAAGCCAGAGCTTTCCCTATCAGATCTTTTTTTCCCTCGTTCTAAAAAAAATTCCGTAAACGGTGTCATCTCAAGAAATATCTGCGTACACACGAAACCACTGAAACCGACTCAAAACGGTGTGGTATACATGCCAGACCAGGATGTGGCGCTGTAATTCTGCCACAGAGATACACTAAAAACGGAGAAGAAGTTTTGGAGCATGGCATTTCCCTTCCACGCTGTATACAAACCTTAGTAAAGCTTAGTAATAAAGCTTTACTTTAGTAAAGCTAATAGGCTCAGTAGCTTCTGCAGCACGAACACAAGCAAGTAGTCCACCATTGTTGTTGTTGTTATGTGACATAGCGGTGTCTGACTAGGGTCAAAACGTGGGATGATGACATCATCGTTTCACAAAATATACTGATTGTCTGTACACACGAAAACGCAAGGGTGACATTTTCAGATTTATCCACTCTGGGACCCGGTTTCAAAAAATAGCGGTTTCAGGCTCCCAAAATGCCGGAACCATCTGAATGAAACGTCGATATGATACAAAATTTTTACGTATACAGCTAAACGCGTCTCCGTTTGGACAGGCTCTAGCAAGGGAGTGGAACACGCTAGACTGAAAGGACATACAGGAAATCAAACACATGAACAAAATCACAATAAAACTAAACATGACTCTGACTTCAGCAACACAAAAAACTTATTACAGTTGATATTTTCAGGGCTCAACATCAACTTAAAGGGATAGTTCACCCAGAAATGAAAACTGTCTTCGTTTACTCAACCTCATGTTATACCAAACCTGTATGACTTTTATTCTGTGAAACATAAAAAAAAAGATATTTTGAAGAATGTTATTAATAAAAACATTTAGGTTACATTGACCTCCATTTGTATGGGGGAGAAAAAAAAACACTAAGATAGTTTCTCGAAATATCTTCTTTCGTGTTCTGCAGAAGATTTTTTTGGAACAAGTTTGGAATGACATAATTAGGGGTGTAAGAAAATATTGATACACAGGAATATCATGATATATTGTTTGGCGATACTGTATCGATTCTCAAAAACACTGTATCAAAATTTATTTATTTGTTTACATCCAAGATTTGTGTCATTGGCTTTGTGTTTGGTTTAAACCCAACTGCTAGATGGCAGTGTTATCTCCGAACGTAAACGCGCAAGATGCGCAAGGGCGCATCGCTAGCGTTAGCTTTAGCAATCCCAGCTCACAAGACAATAGAATTATTCCAGCTTCCGCCGCGGTGTACAGAGCTGAAGTGTGGACTTCTGTCTTCCACTATAAAGAAACCACTAAGGAGATAGACAAGAGTCATGTTGTTTGCAAAATAAGCCATGCTAAAATCCAATACTTGAGAAACACATTGAATCTGAGAGCTCACTTAACATCTCGACGCCAGCCACGCTGCTGAGAGTGGCGCCTCGATAAAATATGTATGTAAATAGGTAAACCATCCACTTAATTATTTTACAATTCAAGTGTTCATTATGCCGAAAATATTGCCAATGCCTAACATCTTGTCACCATACTGATGTATATTGGCCTTTACAACATGTTTTTATTATTGTAGAAGTTTTGCGTGTGTGAAGCACCAGTCCTTTAGGAAAGTGACTATAATTTTTGGTTTGAAAAATTTAGGCCAGCTAGCCACTGCAGGGAAATATCACTCATGTTCCAGGTGTTCTTTATTCACAGACTATCCTTCTCACTGTCTCTTTAACCTCTTCTATACTGATGACCTTTTCCTTTGTCTGTACATGTCCTTTTAACCATTGAACAATATGCTTGTCAAATTTATGATGCTAAGAGGAAAACCAGCTTATATTATAGAGAGCTTTCTGTAATTTTTATGTTAGTATTTACAGCATCATTGAACCTTGAATCTCGACTTAATCACAGTATAAACCAATTAAAATAATATAGGCATAATACAATGCCAGCAGCCCCAATGTTGCACAACTGTGATTGATTCTAAATGTTTATATAAAAGAGCCTCAAATACTTTCTGAATGAGAACCACTTGATGGTGCCATTTCATTAACTATGACCCAAAATATCATGCACTGCAATCGTTTCTGCTCATTTCAATACAGATGATTTGCAGTCCTGATTATCCTGTAACATTATTTGGTTTTTACTATGAAATGAGGGTTGTTAAATAAAATTATTAATAATTTTAAGCCATTTTCCCAGAAGAGAAAAACTATAAATTTGTAAATGCATATATCTGCTAAAAGTACATTTTGTCAGCTTTTATAAGTGCACTACTACATTGCTAACACACAAGGAGGACTAAAAGCCACAAAACACTTTATTTGATTTAAGCAGGTTTATCACATTTGTTTCAAAACACAATGTTCTGGTCTTTTGTTGACCACTAGGGGTCAGTGTATCTGTTTTATCATATGGACTTTTATTGTGAAGTTTTCCATTACTGTTGGAAAACAGTAAACAGTTTCTTTTTCCTGTGTTAATTGCTTGCCATTGGTTTTTCTCATTTCTGTCATTGTACATTCTTGTGTCCTTTCGTCACATCTTTTTTTGGTGTGTGTGTGTGTGTGTGTGTGTGGAGGGGTGCTTTAGCCTCTTAAGGAAAGGATGCAAGGATGAGATGTGAGGATGGGGGAATCAAAGCAAAACATATTGGAACATCCTCACTTACTGAAGCATCACTTTAAAGCAATGAGGCACCTGCTCTTTATGTTTTTGGAAGTTTTATCAAGTCATTCTTTAAAGTCCCCCTGCAACAATTCTGTCTCTTAAAACTCGTCTTTGATAAAATGACATATTTAAACTTTTTTTTTTTCATGTGAAAATATTTTCTTCTTCCCTTAAACTAGCTTAAATGTAACTCTGCACCCTTGCTTCATTTAGTCTTTGCAGAACCATGAATATGCAAATTAGTCCGAAACACCACTCAATCACTACCTGATCCACTCAGTCAACTGTAGTAAACGCTTCACAATGGCAAGTAGAAATATTGGTTTAATTTAGCCATATGTTTAAACCAGAAACTGATTCAGAAGAAGAGGAATAGCAAATTTTACTGGGAACTGTACAAAGTAATGGTAATGCGTTTTATGTATCGCTCTCCACAACTTTGGACACATAATGTTAATTGATATGATTGGCCTTACCCTATGATTAGCCTTATAGCTAATAATGTGTAGCTAATGTTACACAAACTATGTTCCCATTTGCCATCACAGAGTCAGACAGCTGCCTTCAAAAAATCAGCATCCTTAGAAACACTTTGAACATCATAGAAAGTCAGTGGAGAAAAGCATATGGTTTTTCATAACATCGTATTATACATATACATAATTCACCTGCTATATTGCTTAGGGTTGACAAAAGTACCGGTGCTTCGGTACCAAGTCGGTACTAAAATTTTCAAAATGTGATGGTACCAGCATTTCTGCAGTGCTGGGTATATTTGGTATCCACTGATAGGAGGCTGCTTTCAAACGTTTCCGTGTGTATCTGTGTAAGCGCTCTTTAAAGAGTGTCAAAGGGTTGTATTTAGAAATTTGCTTTTGAATCATTGATCATTGTAGCCAATAATTCGGGATGTATGGGAATTAACGTGAATTAATGGGAATAAACTGGAAATTTGCAAAATTGCATGTTAGCCTATAACAGGAAACTTAAATGTACAGTAGTTGAAAAAAAAAAAAAAAAAAAACATCTTGCAGCATAATCTTGGTTAAAACAACCAGATTTAATTCAGTTGAATTTGTACCCTGCGCATTCCTCTATCACACGCACAGTTGCACACAGCACACTACTTACTGCAGGGCTATTGAGGCCACACCCCCTGCATGCACTGCATCACATGCACAGATAATTTTGCGAATCCTGGGGCCTCATTTATAAAACGTGTACAGATTTGAACACAGAGTGTGTGTATGCTAAAATCCATGCCAACTTTCATATGTATAAAAAAGGTCTTTGATGTGGAAAAGTGCTTAGTGCCATTTCCTTATGGCAGAGAGTTGGAGTACTGCAGGTATTTAGAAATTTAAGCAACTCTTGCCGCTAGTCATTCTCAAGTAAAGGATTTGGACGTTGACTGGTGCTCTTTTATATGTTAATGACATTAATTGGGGAGCGTTTACAAGGTGGAGATCTGAAACCATTCAGCTGTGCACAATTTCACGATCATTTGCGATTTATAGATTTCACATCTGGAAGAGAGGCATTTGCACATTTTTGTTATGCATTCGTTCTCTGAATCACATGTACACATATTGGAGAAATGATCGTAGGATCAAATGTAGGATGGTTTCTAGGCAATATTTTATAAATGAGGCCTCTGGTCACTCTGGAATCAGGAACTTTTTTCCTTTGAAAATATTTTCTTCATGCCTTAAAATAGCTTAAATGTAACTCTACACCCTTGCTTCATTTCTTCCTTCTGAGGATTTTTTTTTTTACTTTTTATATTTTGACTTACTAATATTTCCAAAATTTCCCAGCTTAACTTACCATGGAAAGTTTCTGGAAAGTTTTCATAAATTTACCAGAAATTTTCCGCCCCTTTGCAACCCCAGTCACAATCTGCTCAACACTGCTTGAAACACCTGAGTTTTCGTTCACCTCGAGCTATATAGTTCTGCATGCTCATGAATGCTTTCATTATTACCAACAAAGTGTAAACACAATGTAATTAATAAGAGAGTCATTGTGCATTGTAGACAGCTTTTCTGATTATAGTGAGAGTTTTTGCAGGAATTTTTCACAGAACTAAAACTTGGTAACCATGTATGAATGAAAACGTATGAATGCATATTTATCATTTTAACTGAACTTAGTGCTTAAGACATTGTTGGTCATTCAGTGTTTCAGTAAAAAAAAAAAAAACTGAAAATAATACTGATAAGATAATAATACTACTACTAATTCTACTACTAACAACAATATAAACAGCACTAAGGATTGATGAGCTGCTGGGTTCATGAATATTAATCATGTTGTCTGTGTTTGCTCGAACTGATTTGCTGAAATCAAAACAGGGACAGTAATAGGTGAGCGCCAGCCAATGAGATTGCCGTTTGCACATTAATTCTGCCCACTAATGGACAAACTGACAGTAGCTTCTGCTTGTTCTTAAAGGCTGAATAATTCCAAATAAACTCCTTTATTTTTAAAGGCAAATAAAACAAAGAAAATCATTTACATGTAGCACGTCAATTCTGTGTGGTATGTAAGATTGTCTCTCGCTCTCTCTTTGAGTGTGTGAGAAACACTGCAGCAGGATTATTAGGCTGCTGTTACTTTAAGACCGAATGCACAGATACAATATACTGTTACACATGCAGTTACACAACTGTTTACGTTCCTTTACGACAAAACCGAGTGTATTTACGTGCATACTTGTCAAGACGGTAATTTTGTACAAACATTTGTGTGTATTTGACCATTTAAGTGCAATTTGGTACTCCTGAGTTGTTTGTGTGTGCGTTTTGAGTATGCATGACTCTAGGAGAGGGCCCTAGAGCTGAGTGGTTTAAACACTGGTAAGACTTAAAAAGAAATGCAAATTATAAACTTTAGTGACGATGCGACACTGCCTCGATTGTGCAAGTAACAATTCCTGTGTCAACTGTGCAGCGTGCAGCTCGCTTATATTGTAAACGCGATATAGTGGTGTGAAGCCATTTCCGTATTTTGAGAGGGCAAGAGAAAAATTACGAAGTTCCTTTGTAAGTTATTTAATAAAGAAATATGAATTGTACTTCACCTTTAGCACTATAATTTTTTTACCCACACTGGACAGAGATTGAGACAGTGTGCGTGTCTTTATGTGTCGTCAGCATAAGATCGTTTTAAGATCAAACTTCCCAAAGCGATGACGGCCAATAGCGATCAGTAGCCGATCAGTCGGAGAACCCCTAGATATCGCCCATCTCTAGTATGGTACTGGCTACTGAAATTTTGGTACCGTGACAATTTAGGTGTCTGCAAATGATGCACCTGTGGATCTTCACTCCAAGCTCTTCTGGAAGCTTCCTCTCTCTTTTTGTTCCTCCTTTCCTTGCAGTGCATTTAGATTACTGAAGTGCCCAATTTCAGGTCACAGGCTGGATGACAGAGGTGCAAGATGATGAGGAAGCAGCGTTTCCCAATCTTGGTCCTGGAGCACACCTAACACTGCACATTTTGTATGTGTCCTTTATTTGACTTCATGAGCCATGTTGGGGGAGCTCCAGGACCATGATTGAGAAACGGAGTTAGAACAATGAGATGTACCCTGTGTGTCTGGGAATATTCTTTCCAGCCACTTCTGTTGAAGCAGTCCAAATCAGCAAGACTGAATGCCAAACAATTACAAATGTGTTGACTGGTAGATGAGTCACGATTGGAAAATTCTAGTTCTGTCCCATTTAGACCTCCCCAGTAAGCCCTCTGTATTATTTTGTACATCTAAGAAGTTTCCCATGTTGAAACGCAGGAGCTGCACTGCAGATGTGCCACACTGTGAGTGGGGAAATGTCTTTTAAAGGCTCAAAACTGATGATTGCAACATAATTGTTTTGTAACAGACTAAAATTTAAAGTCTTTCAATATGTCTTTTTTAGTGAGTCTAGTTGTTTCTTCAATCCAGTGGATTTTGTGTGACTTATGGTTGGTATTTTCCATTTGACTTAGAATAATTCAATTTTTGTTGAAGATTAATATTCATTCTAGAGAAGATGAGTTTCTCTAGAAATCTTGTTTTTGTCTCAAAATCAAAGGGAACTGTTATGAGAAGAAATCAGTTAGCATGAACACCGGATATTATTGTCGGATATTACCGAGCAGCTAGTTTGACTTGCATTACTTCCCGACCCAATTCCACAAGGCCCCCCCACCATCACTTCCTGTCCTCTCTCAACTAGCAATGTCATTAATAGACCAAACTGAAAATATATGATGTCACTCACAACAACAGCATCAGTGCTATTTTAGTATTATTTATATACTATTATAGTGTTTATTAATATTTTGAATTAGCTTTTATTTTAATATTTTCTAGGGCTGTCCTCGACTAAAGATTTTTCTAGTCGACTAGTAGTCATTCATTTAAGCAATTAGTCGACTAATCACGCGTGTATATTAATATATAATGATTATGAATGTGTCGTAAAAAAAACTGCAAGGAGTCTGTCAAAACATTTTAATAATTTGTTGTAGGGATGCACCAAAAACCGAAAATTCTGGATGCACTTCCGAACACTTCGAAAACCGAACCTGAAAATAAAATAATTATTAGATTCAGATTCATTTCTTATTTTAAATTAGTTTTTTTGTATAATTGTATTATTATTAGACTTTTTAATTAAATTCAATAATTTTAACTGAATCTGAATTTAAAAAATACAAGTCATGTTGGCATGTTATTTGACCAGACTTTGCTTTTCCGGTGAGCATGAGTGGTACATGAGTGGAGTGTTTGGGCCATGAGCAACTGAGCAGAGAGTGCACACATGGAGCAGAACATTGAACAGAGAGTGCAGCGTGCGCACAGAGCCGAACATTGGCTGCATCTGAAAACTTAAAGGCCCGCTGAAGTGTCTAGGGCCCTATGAAATCTGTTTTATTTTTTCCCAAATTCCATTTTATTTTTTTCCAAATTCTGTTTTTTTCCATTTTAATTTTTTTGGACTCGATTTTAATGGTTAAATTAAATTTTAGTAATCAAAAAGCATGTCTAATTAATTGAAATAATGAAACTTATCCAATTTACCAACAATTTATTAGAAGTTCAACAAAAAAAATTACATTTTTTAGGGCCCTATGATAAACGTTTTATTTTTTCCCTCAAATTCTGTTTTATTTTCTAGCAAATTCTGTTTTCTGTTTTAAATTTTCTGGATTCCATTGGTTTAATTACATTTTAATAATCAAAGAGAATGTCTAATTAATTGAATTCTTAAAAACAAAATTATTAATTAAAAAATGTATTTTTATAAAATGTTTTGTTTTTTCAGAAATCCCGTTGCGTATTTTAATTTTTCTGGCAATCAAACGAATGGATGACATTAATTTATCTTTTAATCATGAAATTAAACTTTGTCAAACAAAGTGCTGCACAACAAAGCTTTACTGCTAAAATTAAAACATGGAAGAAAAACTGAGATTGTTCTTTAAAAATATAGTTTTAATAATTTATTATTATTATTAGGTCTATTAGTGTTAGTATTATTATTACATTGAAACGTATCTAAATTCTACTGTACAACAGTAATATGTTTTTGTCAAGTTAAATCGAACTTTTATTTTGGCGGGTTGCCAAGAGTTTTTAGTTTCTGTGAGTTTATGGTATGACGATAGATTTTCTCAAACGAAGCAGTAAAATGCTGAAGTGACTCAGAGTGACTCTGGAAATTAATTTTGTGCGTTCATGTCCTCATATAGTGAGGCGACAGGATGAAAACACAGCGAGCGTCGCATGTGTTTCAGTGTGTGCGTGCATGCGTGCATGCGTGCGCGTGCACGTGTGTGTGTGTGAGGTAAATGAAAGCACGTTTCTGTGCCATTAATTTCAGAGAGACACAGACATGCAGGATTCATATTCAAATAGTCTTTTTGTGGTTTAATGTTCACAGACACTAGTCTATATCGCAATTTGATTTAAGTGTACTGACCTGCTTTTTATTCATTCATCAAAAATTTGACAAATTCCGTGACATTCTGCGTTTTATAGTAAGTTCCGTTTTTTATGACAGGATTCCGCGATTCCGTCCTCTTTTTCTGCATCGCGGAAATCATAGGGCCCTAAGTGTCTTGGAACACCCAGCATTATTCAATGTGTTGGCGTAATTTCAACTGAAACAGGAAGACAGGGCGATATATCGAACAGCCCCGCCCCTTTTTTTAAAATAGCCAATAGCGTTTTGTTTATATCACAGCTTGGCCAGAACCGTTAAACTCAGTAAATCCTCTGTTTCCTTTTAATATCTAACCGTTTATCCTCCTAATCTCCTCTTTATCACTTTAAGATACAGCATTCAGTGCAGAATTCAAATGGGTCCGATACCTTTCGTGGTCTGAGCCGACTCGCGGAAATGATCCGCTCTGTGTTCTCGTGTCTCTGGGCCAGAGCAGAATGTGCTAGGGCTGCAGCGGTTCACGTTATACTAACGCGTAAACGGACTTGGAAAGAATGGAAAATAGATGGAAAGAATATTTACACTGTCTGAATCGTTCCATTCACCATGTAGAAACTAGTAAATGTGTGAACAAATGACCGATTTCAGCCGCAGCTTCATTGTCTGTTGAGTGTAGGAGGGGGCGAGACTTCAGATTCTAGAGAGCATTTGATTGGACAGAAGATTTGATGAGAAGCTGAAGTGCGATGTGATGTCATGAAAATCCGTGATCCATTTTAGCGGAAGTGAGAGACTGTAAGTTTTGAATGCTTATATCTCCTAAATGTGAATTTTGTCATTGATTTGGAACACACCAGCTTATTCATAACATTAAGGCTAACATATTCATACTAAAAGCTAAAAAACTTCAAATTTGATTTCAGGGGGACTTTAAAAGTCATTTGAATTTATTTTAATTTTAGTTTAGGTTTACGATTTTTATGTGCTCTTTGTATTTTTTTTTTTTTTTTTTTTCATATTTCTATTTTGCTTTAATTTATATTTATTTCAGTTAGTTGCCAAGGCACCATTTAATTTTTGTTTAAATTCAATAAAGTTTAATATTTATCTTTCAGCTTTGTTCAGTGATGAAAATTATTTTTAATAGTTTTATTTTTAGTCGACAAAAACAACATGTAATATCTGCTTATCTGTAACACAAACTCATTTATGCATGTACTCCTCAGAGTTTTATTGGTTATATCTGTTACTTTTCAGGTCAGTGCAGTTCAAGAAGTTATTAAATCAGACCTAATACTTCCTGAGACATTTATGAATTTCATACATATGCAGTTTTGAACAGCGATTCCTGTTCTTCATCCAAACCCTCTTTGAATATGTGTCTGAATGTGTGTCTTAATGCTGAGGGAAAGGCATTATTTTCAGCTTGAGATGGGTGGGCTTGGCAGTGGGGTCCTTGAATCTGGTTCGAGTTTAATATTACATAAGCGTTGAGTTTGAGCATTGTTTTTGAGACCAGGGGTCCAAAAAAATCAAGAAAAATAAAATAACAAACAAAGGGGCTACAGAAACCAATGTGGTGTGCAAACAACACAGGCCTTTTATGATTTGCTTCTCTCTGCAGAGGCTGTCGAATTCTCTATAGACATTGAATGGGTCAGCAGAAATACAGGACCCTATTTTTGAGGCCCATGTTCTGATCCACAGTAATATTAACACATGCTTAAAGGAATAGTTTACTTAACCAAAACGTATTATTCTGTCATCATTTACTAAAATTCATGTCCCTTTTAAACAAAAATGGCATAAAAATATGATGAATGTGGTCCATATGACCCATGCACTAAGTCTTTCAAGTCTTCTAAAGTCATACAATTATTTTGTGTGTGAAGCAGCAAAATTTTAAGACATTGTTCAATTATAAATTAAAAATACGACTTGTATTCTGCAGAAGAAAGAAAGTTATAAAATTTGTAACATCAATGTGTTTCATGTAGCTCAAACAGTAGAGGAGGTCAGGGGTTCAATTCCCAGGGAATGTGTGAACTGATAAAATGCACACCTCAAATGCATTGTAACTCGCTTTGGTTAAAGCATCTGATGAATGCATATTAATTAGAGATGCACCAATGTATCGGCCAACAATCAGTATCGGCCGATAAAAGCTATTATTATCACTATTGGCCATCGGCCGATTGCTTAAAAACTGCAGATGATCAGGGCCGATTATATCCTGTCAATAAAAAGGGTGCGGAAAAACGTGTTCAGACTGCAACTCATACATACAGTGAAGAAAATCACTCTTGTGTTGGATTTCTTCTTCTTCTTCTTGGCGGTTGGCAAACCAGCTTATGTGATGAATTTTAACACATTAACAGTTTAAAAATAGTGACGCTAAAGCAGGCTCTTTTTGACCCTATGAATCACCTGTATTTTAAGCCAGGGTTGCCAGGTCTGCGTTTTTATTTTTATTTTTTGCTACATCAAATATTATTTGTAGCGCCTCCCGTCCAATAATCGCAAAAGGCTTTGTGCTTTGTTAATTCTGATAAGGAATCAGGAATGTTTTTCAATGTTCACAGTTCCTTAGCTATCTATATATATAAAAAAACACTAGAGAGGAGCTTATTTACTATTAATTATGTTTGTGTAAATTTGCCATGAAGACAACAAGTGCTTATGAAAACTACCTTATGTGATACTTTTAGTTTTATACAAACATTTCAGTTCCCTTTCAGTCGGTCACATTCAACGTACGTCAGTAGTGACCGACGAATTGGGATATCGCTAGAGAGCCCTATCAGCTTCGAGTGAACTACAACAGGCCAATGGAGTTGGCGTGCGATATTTGCATAATGCGCACCGCCCCCGCCAGGTGGTATAAATAGGGGAGCAGATGCCATCACACTCTGTCTTTCGCTTCGGAGCCATCTAGTTGTGTTCCAGCTTTTCAGACTTCGGAGTGAATTCTTCAAGCCTTGAGAAAGAAAATAGCGTCTTGTGTTGGTGTGACAGCACATTGGTGTGAACATTGGTGTGACAGGTTGCGAGCTTCCCAAGGAGCCTGAGCTTGAAAGCTCTCAACTGCTGTTTTTACAACACAATTTCCAATGCCAGCTTGCTGTCTGTTGCGATTTGGGCCGGTTCCTCCGTTGTGTTCGGGGAGTGGTGTACCCGAACACATCGTGACACTCCCTGTGTGCTTCAGCACAAGAGAGCTGAATTTTCCCCTTCTAAAAGAGCTTCACAGACGAACCCTGCGTCTTTTTCAAGATGTCATTTCGTCTGTGCATTACTGGATGCGGTCGTTCATTGGTCCCCGCTGACGGCCACAATCGCTGCATCACGTGCCTGGGCGTTCAGCACGCTCAAGCAGCTTTTGTGGATAGTTCATGTTCTCATTGTGGGAACATGACTATTGCAGTGTTGAGATCGAGACTCTCGTTCCTTGGTTCTCAGGGAGCGGGGGTCCCCTCCCCTATGCCCCGTTCCGCCGTTTTCTCTGGCTTCGGCTGGGGTGACAGTGTGTCGGCGTGTAGGCAGGGTGATCTGAGGATCACGGTCAGGGCTTCCCCGCCGAGCGCCGCTCCGCGGACCCCTGTCCCTTCTACCTCACTGCAACCGGTGGTGTTGCCGACTGACCGTGCTGGTCCCTCTACGGAGCGACCAGCCGTTTCTTTCGGAGCACCGGCGGATGACCGCATGTCGATCGCGGCATCGGAAGGTGAGCGAGAGTCCTCGGGAGATGAGGACTCGGCTGCGTTACCTCCCTCTGGGACCGTAGCGTTGTCCGAGCCCGATCCCGAGTTGACGGCTATGCTTTCCCGGGCTGCCGAGAAGGTCGGGCTCGTCTGGAACCCTCCACCATGTCCTGAACCTTCTCGGCTCGATGAATGGTACCTCAGGGCGGCCCACGCTGCCATTTTTCCCGGAGGTGCATGATGAGGTGACCAGGTCCTGGCGGACGCCCTATAGCGTTCGTGCGAGACCTGGTCCCTCGTTCGCCTTCACCAACCTGGATGGCGGGGAGGCTAGGGGATATACGCAGATTCCCCCAGTCGAGAGGTCTGTTGTGATGCAACTGTGTCCAACGGCCTCCGGCTGGCGCGGTGAGCCGCGTCTCCCGTCCCGGGCCTGTAAATTCTCGTCAGGTTTGACAGAGAAAGCTTACAGAGCCTGCGGACAGGCCGCCTCCGCCCTGCGTGCCATGGCCCTTTTGCAAGTTCATCAGGCAAAAGCGTTGATGGAAATGCCCCAGGGAGGTCTTGAACAGCAGCTGCTTGGGGAGCTGCGTGCAGCCACGGACCTCGCCCTCCGGGCGACTAAGGTGACGGCACGTTCTGTTGGTCAGGCGATGGCCACGCTTGTGGTCCAGCAACGCCACCTGTGGCTGACCCTTGCTGATATGAGGGATATCGACAAGTATCGGTTCCTGGACTCCCCCATATCACTGGTCGGCCTTTTCGGCGAAGCAGTAGAGAGCTTCGCCCAGCAGTTCTCTGCCGCCCAGAAGCAGGCTGAGGCTATTAAACACGTCCTGCCCCAGCGGTCCGCTGCTGCCTCCACCCCGCCGCTGGCCGCACAGCCTCAGCCCGCTCGTCGCCGAGGGCGCCCGCCTGCGTCGTCCTCCGCCCCTGCTAAGACGGCAAAGCAGCAGCCAACACCAGACAGCAGGGTGCTGGTCGCGGACGGGGCGCCCAGCCCTCTCAGGCCAAGCCAGGTGGCAAGAGGTCGAGGAAGACGCGACCCTGAGACGGGCGAATTGGAGGGGAAGGTATAGCGCTCCCCAGCCCGTCCCGCTGGCTCTGGCTCATCAGACTTGATTATGCTATTCAGTTCGCCCGGCGTCCTCCGGTCTTCAGGGGTGTCCACTACACTCAGGTGTCCCTGGACAATGCACCTGTTCTCCGGGCGGAGATTGCTGTCCTCCTGGCGAAGGATGCAATCGAGCCGGTCCCTCCAGCCGATATGAAGTCAGGGTTCTACAGCCCCTACTTCATTGTACCGAAGAAGGGCGGTGGGCTACGGCCAATCCTGGATCTGCGTGTCCTGAACCGGTCCCTTCACAGGCTGCCATTCAAGATGCTTACGCAGAAGCGCATTTTCGAATGCGTCCGTCCCCAGGATTGGTTTGCAGCGATCGTCCTGAAGGACGTGTACTTTCATGTCTCGATTCTGTCTCGTCACAGACCCTTCCTACGGTTTGCGTTCGAGGGTCGGGCATATCAGTACAAAGTCCTACCCTTCGGGCTGGCCCTGTCGCCCCGCGTCTTCTCGAAGGTTGCGGAGGCGGCCATTGTTCCGCTCAAGGAACAGGGCGTTCGCATCCTCAACTACCTCGACGACTGGCTCATTCTGGCCAGCTCGCGGGAGCAGTTGTGCGAACACAGGGACATGGTGTTAGCTCACCTCAGTCGGTTGGGTCTTCGGGTCAACTGGGACAAGAGCAAACTCTCCCCCGGGCAGAGGATCTCTTATCTCGGTATGGAACTGGATTCGGTCGCCCGGACTGCGCGCCTCTCCGAGGAGCGCGTCCAGTCAGTGTTGACCTGCCTGAGTACGCTCAAGCGCAGGACAGCGGCCCCACTGAAACTTTTTCAGAGGCTCCTGGGGCATATGGCATCCGCAGCCGCAGTCACGCCGCTCGGATTGCTTCATATGAGGCCGCTTCAACACTGGCTCCGCGGCCGGGTCCCGAGATGGGCGTGGCAGCGCGGTACGTTCCGTGTCCCCGTGACACCGAACTGCCGTCGCACCCTCACCAAGTGGTCGGACCGTTTCGTTCCTGTGGGCGGGAGTTCCCCTCGAACAAGTGTCCAGGGGTGGGGAGCCACGTACAACGGGCATGCAGCATCGGGTCTGTGGACGGGGCCCCAACTGCATTGGCATATTAATTGCCTCAAGTTGCTAGCAGTACGTCTTGCACTGGGCCGCTTCCAGGAGCTGCTGACAGACAAGCACGTACTGGTCCGCTCGGACAGAACTGCGGCCGTTGCATACATCAACCATCAGGGTGGTCTACGCTCCCGCCGTATGTCGCAACTCGCCCGCCATCTCTTGCTATGGAGTCAGAAGCATCTGAGGTCGCTTCGTGCCATTCACGTCCCAGGCGTGCTCAACTGTGCAGCCGACGAGCTCTCACGGCAGCCTCCGCTTCCGGGCGAATGGAGACTCCATCCCCAGGTGGTCCAGCTGATCTGGCAGCACTTCGGCGAGGCACAGATAGATCTGTTCGCCTCCCCGGAGACTGCCCACTGCCAGTTGTTCTATTCCCTGACCGGCGGCACGCTCGGGACGGATGCCCTGGCAATCAGCTGGCCCCGTGGCCTACGCAAATATGCGTTTCCCCCAGTGAGCCTTCTCGCACAGCTCCTGTGCAAAGTCTGGGAGGACGAGGAGCAGGTCTTGTTAGTGGCTCCATACTGGCCAACTCGGACCTGGTTCTCGGACCTCACGCTCCTCGCGACAGCACCTCCCTGGCCCATTCCTCTGAGGAAGGACCTCCTGACTCAGAGACGGGGCACCCGCGTCCCGGCCTGTGGAAACTCCATGTGTGGTCCCTGGACGGGACGCGGAGGTTCTGAGTGATCTCCCGCAAGCGGTTGCAGACACTATCACTTCCGCTAGAGCTCCTTCTACGAGGAACCTCTATGCGCTGAAGTGGAACCTGTTCGTCGAATGGTGTTCCTCTCAACCAGAGCAAGAGGACCCCCGATCATGTTTGGTCAGAACCGTGCTTTCCTTTCTGCAATAGGGCCTGGAGCGAAGGCTGTCTCCCTCCACCCTCAAGGTGTATGTTGCCGCTATCGCCGCACATCACTATGCAGTTGATGGTAAATCGCTAGGGAAGCACTATCTGATCATCAGGTTCTTGAGGGGGGCGAGGAGACTGAATCCTCCCCGGCCCCCCTCTGTACCCTCTTGGGATCTGACCCTGGTTCTTACATCTCTCCGGGGTCATCCCTTCGAGCCTTTGCAATCAGCTGAGTTAAAAGTACTGTCCCTAAAGACCGTCCTCCTGGTTGCATTGGCCTCGCTCAAGAGGGTAGGGGACCTGCACGCATTTTCGGTTGACGAATCGTGCCTGGAATTCGGGCCTGGTGACTCTCACGTTATCCTGAGACCCCGGCCTGGATATGTGCCCAAAGTTCCTACTACTCCCTTTCGAGATCAGGTAGTGAACCTGCAAGCGCTGCCTTCGGAGGAGGCAGACCCAGCCCTATCTTTGCTCTGTCCCGTCCGCGCTCTGCGCCTGTACGTGGACAGAACGCGAAGCTTCAGGACCTCAGATCAGCTCTTTGTCTGTTACGGAGGCCAGCAAAAGGGAAAGGCTGTCTCCAAGCAGAGGATGGCCCACTGGATAGTGGACGCCATCGCCCTGGCGTATGAGTCCCAGGGCGTGCCTTGCCCGCTCAGGTTGAGAGCCCACTCCACCAGAGGAGTGGCCTCTTCCTGGGCGCTGGCGCACGGCGCCTCGCTGACAGATATCTGTAGAGCTGTGGGCTGGGCGACACCTAACACGTTCGCTAGATTCTATAGCCTTCGTGTAGAACCGGTATCTTCCCGTGTACTCGCTTCCACCAGCTGGTAGACGCGAAGAGCCCGTTCTAGTGTCGGCTTGCAATGCCACTCCCGCCCCCTGGGCCGGATACGTGCATCCTTTTTACTCCAGTCGAGTTCCCCGCTTGGCGAACCCTGTCGAGTTCCTCCGCCTCCCCCTTCGGCTCGGACATTGCGGAGTGTCTGATGCCAGGCCAAACCTCCGTCACCGACGTTGACGTTTGGCTGGGTTCCACATGTCGTGACCCCTCCACGTGAGTGGTCCCATGTGTGTATTTGTCCACGGTCAACTCCCTACGGCGAGCCCTTGTCTTTCCCTGTCAGATGAGTCTCCCCCTACCCAGGTGGAGCCATCCCAGGGACTCCATATGCGTACTGCCCACGGCCAGTCCATATGTGTACTCTCCACGTAAATTCCTCCCCTACGGGTGGGTAGTGGTCTCCGCAGCGTCCCCTACGGGTTCGCTTCCCCAGTGTAGTCTAGTTTACTTAGTGGGTATGTCGGAACAGCAGTAGACTCTCTCAGTGTAAGCTTGCCCCCTTCCCCGTCCCACTGGTGCGCCGGGTGGCTAGAGCTTGCGTTGGGCACTGGAAGGGGTTCATACTGTGGCGCTTTATTTGGGATCCCAATTCGTTGGTCACTACTGACGTACGTCGAACGTGACCGACTGAAAGGGAACGTCTCGGGTTACGTATGTAACCCTCGTTCCCTGAAGGAGGGAACGGAGACGTACGTCCCATCGCCACAGTTGCTGTACCCTCGCTGTAGTGCGGACTAGATTGTCTCCTCAGCGAAAAACAGAGTGTGATGGGATCTGCTCCCCTATTTATACCACCTGGCGGGGGCGGTGCGCATTATGCAAATATCGCACGCCAACTCCATTGGCCTGTTGTAGTTCACTCGAAGCTGATAGGGCTCTCTAGCGATATCCCAATTCGTCGGTCACTACTGACGTACGTCTCCGTTCCCTCCTTCAGGGAACGAGGGTTACATACGTAACCGAGACGTTTTTATTTGAATGTAATTATTATATCTGAAAATAAACAGCAGCTGAATATAAAACTTCTGTTGTTAATTGTAACCTCTAATATTGTAGTGTACCAAATGAGAGGGTTCCCTGTATAGTTTGCAACATTATATGGGAGAGATTTTTTTTTCCTTAAGAAAAACCAAACTATCGGTATCGGCATCGGCATCGGCCGATATCATTCTGAATAATTGGCTATCGGTATCGGCAGAGAAATGTAGTATCGGTGCACCTCTAATATTAATAATGTAAATGATAACAATTTTTATTTTTGGGTGATCTCTTTAATGTTAACACATGAGATTATACTGTATGTGATGGTAAGTTTATGTGCTGTTTTGTAGTACAGTTTGAGTGTGCGCACTGTGCAGTTTGTAGTTACCCAGCATTAGGGCTGGGCATTGACACAAATTTCACAATTCGATTTTGATTTCGATTCACAAGCTTGTGATTCGATTTCATTTTGATATCGATTAATTGGGGACTATCAGGTACAGTACATGGCAAATTTCCTCAAAAAAAAAAAAAAAAATCTGTAAACTATATAGAGAACCTCAGTTGGTACATCACTATAAAAAATTACGAATTTATTCAAACATACGTTAAATATTGAAGAACATGTTAAATAAAAATTACAATGACTATGCAATATCTAGCAAAATGTTCAAAATAGAGTTTATTTTTTTAGCTGACTAATGGGTTTTGAATGGCTTTTCTGAGGTAAATGTAATGCGTGACATTGTTGCTTTAATGAAAAACATCACATAATGTAAATAAGTTGTTACAGAATAAGAATATGTGAATAACTCAATTTTGACAAAAATGTCAGATAGAACCTTATAATTCCAAGTGACGATGTGACATGATATGGATTTCTGTATCTTTCAACTAGGGATGTCAATTTACATATATTCCCATAATCGATCATTGTTTAAATTACAATCAATTAATTGATTAATCGTTAACCTTTACCTCTTAAATCCGAAGCAGGGGCGCGAACAAGAATCTTGGCTTTACAGTGAATATAGAGAATATGTCCATCACTTAACAATTGCTTTTAATTTAGCTGACATATTAGAAGTGCTCTATTTTCATAGCGTAAAGAAAAATAACTGCTTTACATGAAAATATGATGGGTATAAGCATCATACATAACAGATAGACTGTCATTTATCGTTGAAAAGGTCTCAACTAACAGAATACAACAAGCATATTTGTTTCAGTTAGAGACCATACCAAGTATTTGTATATAAAATCGCCTCCGAAGCACGTGTTCACAGTACACACAATGCTTTTGCTTCACGTTTTTGTTTGTAACTTTAACGAAACTTTAGTAAACCATAGTAGATCACATATCTTTATTTAGGTGGTCTCGAATAAGCCCAGACACAACATAAGACAATGCGTAGATCATGTAGTGACATGAGATGCTGCTTGGCTAAAGATATTGATCTTCCTGGATCATGACGCAGTGTTTTCCAATGCCATTTGAAAGTTCAGCGGATGGAAACTGGATCTTGGGTGTGGTGGGTGGGTATAGTGGGTAGGGATGATGAGTAGAGACCAATCAGACACTGTTTTACAGCTGGGGTGCACTTGGATTGGTTTGATCGCTCAGATTGACAGATC
The DNA here is from genome assembly GCF_019924925.1 of Ctenopharyngodon idella. Taxonomy (NCBI): domain Eukaryota; kingdom Metazoa; phylum Chordata; class Actinopteri; order Cypriniformes; family Xenocyprididae; genus Ctenopharyngodon; species Ctenopharyngodon idella. The sequence goes on along the minus strand of NC_067224.1, from coordinate 20,926,928 downwards.
TTGATACTGTATGTTCAGTAAAATCACTTGATTGGAGGGTTTTTGGACCCTTGGTTAATTATTTTTCAAAAAACAAAACAAAAAACAACTAGCCTACCTAATCCATTGCATGGCTTGAAAACATTAATGCATTTAGAATACGCAACTATGGCGAGCTTGCTTCATTTTTCCTTGTGTGTCTGCTGCATGTGTTTTGTGCATAAGCCACAAGCACCTAAAAAACAAGAGCAAAACTCTGTACTCTAATGATGACCTTGGTTAATCGATCAATATTTTACTGATTAAATTATTATTGACAATTAATCAATCGTTGATCCCTACTTTCAACATACTTTCTGATGTTCATTCATGTTTATTTTGTGCTGTAAGTAGTAGTAAAAGAGGAAGAGATGATCAGTTCATGTGCGCTACAGCGATCTGTCACACCACATTAAAGAGCGCCAAAACGGTATTTATTATTTATTATAGAATTTCGTAGGGGTGGGAATCTTTAGTCACCTCACGATCCGATCCAATTCTGATTCTGGGAGTCACGATCCGATTCCAAAACGATTCTTGATCTACTTTTTTTTTCTTATTATTTAATTAGTTTACTGACTTAAAAACCTTAAAATCCTTACATTTACATATCCTTACATAAGTAATTATAAGTAGGCCTACTTTTTAAAGTAATTATAAATTGAAAACATTTAATTAAAACAATTGTATGTTAAGAATTTTAAACAAATATAACTTTAAAACATACAAGCAAGTAGCAAATAATAAAGAGGAGCAACGAAAGATATTACAAGCAATAAACAAAGAGTGCTTTCAGTATTTAAAATTATCTGAACGTTTTCTTTCTCATGTTTACTGTCCTTTGATTGTTACATCATAGACAGCGGGAGATCGAATAAATTGCATTCACGCACTGATCTCTTTTGAAATATAAGTAATGCGGTTTGTCCTGTCCATTTAATCCCTTAAGACGAAACTGTCTGTTTAGGCTACATTAATTTTGCATCATAAAACCATTTTGAGACTCAAGTACATTAAACCACTTACACGGAGTCTCACACAGCCGCATGCGCGAGCACTCTTCACAAACAAAGTGTTAGCATTTGAAATTGAAAGCAGCCTTCTGTAAGAGAGTTTCATATTTAAAATATATAAGTCCACTGCATTCCAAATGACATAATGATGACTTCGTAGAGCACTTGTAAGGAAAATACCGACGGGCAAGACCGCGCACAGCAAGAAAGTGCGCGTCTCTCACAGTGCATCCTGTGCAGTGAAGCCTGCGATTGTCATTGTAATTTGCTTCAACCTTTCCAAACTTTATGAAAGATTGTTTTACGGAAGGTTCGAGTGGTGTATATGTGTGAGGAATTGGAAGCAAGCAGAATCCGGGTGTTTCTAAAGCACACTCAGCGTCATCGCGCATCTGAGTAAAAACTAAGCTCAGAATTGATTCTGAATCGTTGGAGAGTGAATTGCGATGCATCGATAGATCGATTTTTTTTTTTTTTTTTTTCCTCCATGAATTTCATGATAAAATTGACAGAATTTGATAGATGAGACTTTGTTTCATATCAGAAGTAACAAAGCTTATTGTGACTTATTGGATGGGAGGTACTCTACAAAGTTTTGTTTATTCATCAACTGAAAACAGCATAGACTGAAATATGGATTCCTGGGATTTAAGAATCAATATCAGTTCTTCAAAATGAGAACTGATTAAAATCGAGAAATCTTTTTTTTAACCAAGCCCTACCCAACATGATTTTTAAATTTGCAAGTAAATGTTTTTAATACAGTGTAAGTAATACCTAAAATGGTTTGATAACTCTGTTCATTGATTTGTAAAGACAAGCTAGCTAGAGTAACACTTAATTTGATTTTTGACTATTTGTAAAGTTAAACATTTACTGTAAACATTTTAATTTTCAGAACTCAAAATTACAGTGTTTTGTATAAACTTAAAATACAACAATGATGCCAAACTGTAATTCTTTTCAAAAGTAAAGAATTTGAAGGAAGTTGACCTCCCTCATCTCCCTGAGGTACTGTCATATGTGAACAGATAGTTTGATAGGTTTGACAGCTGCTTAAGATACTTACCAGAGTCTATGTCTCTTTTGTTGATCAGGAAAGTAATTTAAATTTAGATAAAGCCTTGGACCATTATGTTGAGTAGACAGTATTCTGAAGAGACTTGTCCTGTGGGTGACGATAAACAGGGGTTGCACAGCTTTTTTAAAGTCTCTGGAACATTTGCATTCCCTTTTTTAAAAAACTTTTTTCTTTCTTTTTTTTTTTTTAAATTTAGTTATGATGTTTATAGTTCCCTTGCATCTCCTGAGCATGACGTCCTCTGGTCTTGCTGGTCCTATTTTGATTGTGTCCTGTAAACACCTTATTTGGAAGCTCGCCTTTATTTATTCATCATATCTCGGCATAATATCTGTAATATTTATTTATTTCTGTGCATACCCATGCAAAAGTAATTTTGAAGCCTATGAGATAAGTCTGTGCTGAAAGAAGAGTTTTACTTTTAAGCTGTATGAAACCATATGTAGTTTTTATTCTTCTCTATTCATGTATTGTTTTTCATGTACTATTTTTTTTAAGAAACCACACCATTTTAAACAGGTTCATAATATTATAAATCCACTTTATAGCAGAAGCGAAAAGAGTAACTCTGTAACACTTTGACAGACAAACTGACAGTTAATGAGAAAAGAAAGGTGAACGTCAGAACTGTGTTCCTGTGAATTTTCATTAACTTTGTGGCCTTTGAAACAAGCACATCTGATGGCTGTTGGTGAGGCCTGTCATTACCATCACTGAAACAATGACAAGATTGGTTTTCATGCATTTTTGCCTAATTGACTGTTTTGGTGCTGAGTCCTCAGATGAGTTCAGACCATCAGCTCTCCATGAGTATGGTGGGGGCACTTATAGTGGGCATTCAACTGCACCCAGCAAGAGTCTTCCGGAGGGTCTTTGATGGAAAAAGGCTGTTTGGAACTTAGAGGCCACAATGGCTGTCATTATAGATCCCCCTCCCCCCACAACAGTCAATTTGGCATTTGGAAAGAGTTGGAAATAAACACATTGAGTAGGAGTTGTATGAGGGGTGTATGTTAAATATCCCAGGAGTACAGTGTTTGGGCTGTTTTTGTGGGATGGCAGTGAAGGGTGAAGGCAGCTAGCCGGAACCTGCCAGTGCATGAGGGGGTTATGGCCATTTGCATAATTAACTGTTGATGCAAACTCCTCTTAATGAAGGCCCATTCAAGTCGCCGACCCCTGCACAATAAAGCCCATGGGAATGAGTATGCTCTTGTGTTGCAGAGGTTAAAATATTAGGCCTGAAACTGTCAGGGGTGTTAAAGAAGTGGATGTGCCATCTGAGGTTGCGGTGTTACAAGAAGGCTGCAGACCGACCTTTGGCCAGATGTGAGTTTGGCGCTCTGTTCTGAAATAACAACCTTTATTTAAACTAGATTTACATTGAAATCAAATCCCATTTCCTTTTGAAGCTAATTTGAAGATGGACATGGGTATTGAGTTTTAATATTAGATTAAGATTTGAGATGGTATCTGCTTAATCAAATGGATTTTCATGATAATGTGTTCCTAGAGGCTTTAATATTTTCTTTCTTATTTTTCATTCAAATTCTGGGTCATCTAAGGAGAGACTGGGAAGGATTTGGCTTGCTGAACAATAGCAAAAAATAGGCCGTCCCTGAACAACACTGAACATTACACAATATAGAACAGTTTTTTTTTTTCTCCCTCAAAGTACACAAGAGCTTGTTTAATATTGTTTTTGATCTTTTATGGAGCACCATTTAATACTATGTTGGTGAAATTAATAACAAAAAAACTATTGACTATTGATCAGTTGCCAGTAGGGATGTGCGCAATGACTAATGTATTAACATTTAAATGGAAATTTTGCAACCGACTGCGGTTGCGATCCATTTGAAATAGACTACTTAATCTATGACCAGTCAAATCCCATACTGAATGCAGCTAAAAATAGGTCAGATACATGCAATGTGCTTGCCATGCATTATGATCATTGCATGCAGCATCATGCAAAAATAAAGGTTTACAGTAACGAATGCGACTGTTAATGCGTTATTTGTAGTGACCCATGATAGATTTATTCTGTGTGTTTCCCAGAATGGACAGATTGCGTGATTAACAACATACAATAGCACTGGTAAACACAAAATTGCATTATCAAAGTGCATTACAGACATGTACACACCTTAATCACACTTTTAACGTCGTGTGGGAGTTTTCGTCACATTTTGTGACAGGACACAAACACACACGAGAGTGGTTAACCGTTTGACAGCAAACAAGAGAGCATAGCTTCAAGCAAGAAGGCACAAATCAAATTCTTCTCACCTCATCTCTTCTCTCATCCAGTACCTCCGAGTTTGTCGCGGTGGCGTGAATGAAATGTGGCCGAATAAAAGTACAGAGGAGGCTTTTATTAGCCTGTTGCTGGAGAATTTGTATCCGCCGTCGACTATTTGCATATGTAGCATGACAAATAATTAACTACACTTGAAACTTTCGTAAAATTAAAAATGAAACACCCAAAACCGTCATTCTCAATTTATCTATAATCACGCGGCTCTAATTTGTGTTAAAAATTCTTCAAGTTAAACCAAACTTTTAATTTGACATGTGGTCGTGAAGACCTTTGAGTTTCTGTGTGCATATGATATGATGATAATTTTACCAAATTAAACGGTAAAAGGCTTGTAAAGTGACTCTCAGAGCAGCTCTGCAGATAAAGTCCATGTGTCCATGTCCTCATAGAGTAAAACGGCAGACGCTGAAAAGACTATGAGTGTCATGCGTGCTTCAGTATGTGTAGTAGACAAAACTGCAGCGCAACATCAGCGCACATGCAGACTTCAAATTTCAATAGCAGTCTTTTTGAGGTTTAATTATTATAGACACTAATCCATATTATGATTTGATTTATTGTACAGCCCTACTTGTAATTTATTCATCCAAAAATGTCCAAATTCCGTGATATTCCTCTTTATACAGTAAGCTCCATATAGGACTGGACGTGATTCTGTCCATGTTTTCTGGATCATAGGGCTCTACGTGGTATTTGCTATGTAGTTGTGTGGGTTATTTATTGTTGTGTAATAAAGTTATAACCAGTAGTAAGTTATTAGTAAGTTATGCAGTTATTAGAGGTCCCCTCTTAATACACTCTACATGGCACTCTTCGTGGACATTGAATAGATGCAGCAAATGTTTCAGCTACACACAGGTATGGTGGTATTTGAAAAATACATATTATACATGAAGTTCAAACCACCCAGCACTAATATCTATCCTAAAAAAAAATATGTGCTTGTATTCTGAAGAAGGAACCAAAAATAAGGCAAGAGGATGTTTTTACTGCCCATTTATTGGTTTGATCCATCAAGCCAACTTGGATTTGCAGTATAAATGTAATTTTAGCTTTGTGTCAATGCAAAAAGAGTGTCCTTTTTAGTGAGAGACTGAACTTTGTGAATACACAGAGGCTGTTACTACACTGTAAATGCTGATTTTTTTTAACATATTACATATTCGGTGAATTTTTTATAATCATTTAAATTCCACTTGTTACTTAAAAATGTTTTTTTCATAACTGAACATATGCTCAATGCTCTAATACTTGTTGTTCGTGTACATTCCATCATTAACAATGAGCTTAAATTGGCCGATTATTTCTATGAAGAAATCAAAGCGACCATTTTCTGCCAAAAGGACTTTGAATTGTAAAAGGGTCTTGAGTGCATTCTGTCATGTCAACCTAATTCTCCAGTGCCGCACAATGTATAAAAACAGATTTATTGTTCAGGGAGACCTCATCGTTTTTGTCTCAGAGGGGCCTAGAGATGCTTATTAGGGAGGAGTTTGCTAGTTTGATGCAAATGCATTTATGGAGGATATTTTCCCACACTCACCAGGGCCCATAGATTTGTTTGTATTAAAAATTGAGCACATCTCAGATAAATAGATGCTTTTTGAAAATGTCTGATTACTGATGTTAGAACGGGCAAGTACCCTCCTCCACAGCCCTGTTTTTGGGGTACCCCCAACCCCCTTGGCCCTCACACATTAGCTGCAGCACATTCAAAAGGGGGCCCTCTGGCTTTGATCTTCTAGATCAGTGCGGAAAACATCTTTTTGCTTACATTGTATGGTGGAAACCAAAGTTTTCACCGCCTTATGCTAATACAGCCAAGCTAATCACCCTTCCCAATTACAAAATTTATATAGCCAAATGCTTCCCAAATGCCCAGACCCCTCTGATGTGCTTCCATTGCTCTAGCCCCCCCCCGCCGTTGGGAAGTTCCCAACTATGCATGAATGCGGCCTTGGTTTGTGAGGAACACGAAAACACTCATCTGAACCGCCTACTTCCCCGTTATGTACGTTTTTACTACAGTCATGAATAGGCCTTGGGCGATAAAACGGTATGGATATTTATCGACGGTACACTACCAGTCAAAAGTTTGGAAACATTACTATTTTTAATGTTTTTGAACAAAGTCTCTTATGCTCATTAAGCCTGCATTTATTTCATAATAAATACAGAAAAACAATAATATTGTGAAATATTATTACAATTTAAAGATATGGTTTTCTATTTTAATATACTTTAAAATATAATTTATACTGTTTTCAACATTGATAATAACTGAGTATCAAATCATCATATTAGAATGATTTCTGAAGGATCATGTGACACTGAAGACTGGAGTAATGATGCTGAAAATTCAGCTTTGCATCACAGAAATAAATGATATTTTAAAGTATATTAAAATAGAAAACCATAATTTTAAATTGTAATAATATTTCACAATATTATTGTTTTTTTTGTATTTATTATTAAACATTAAAAATAGTAATGTTTCCAAACTTTTGACCGGTAGTGTACGCCTTAATCGATAACGATAGAAAAAATGTTCGATATAACTCTCGATATAGTTTCACTTAAATGCGTTAAAATGTAAATAGACAAAATTCGGTTGCATGAACCACTCTCAAGTGCGCTTCGTCCCTGGATCACAAACAGACGCGCTGCGAGTGACACGCAAACAAGTTGCTGTGGAGTTCAGTTGCGCAATCGCCACGTGAGATCAGAACACACAAACACATGAAAATGAGTGCTGTACCTGCTGGCGACGAGGAGATTGTGAATAAAAAAGGACACATCAGCTTGTCAGTGTGGCAGTTTCATGGTTTCCATACATCTTACAGTTGATCTACTTCAAAGTTCGTCTTGAGAGAGCAGTTGTCAAGTCGGTATAAACAGCTGCACAGTGTTTTTGACCATACAGTATCTTTATTTCTGTGCTACAAAAATTCACATTATCACAGAAATACTGTGATAAAAGTTTATAGTTCAGATATTTCTTTTTTTGTGCTTGGCATAACACCACAGTGAGGCGGTGGTCACGTTGAACTCGAGCAGTGTAATTTTTATAGGCTATATTCGGACGACTGCATTTTATTTTGATGAACAGGCTGTGATGTCAATTTAACAATCTAACTGTTAGCCTGTTGTGTGTACTGTACAGGCGTGAGGCGCCAGCACGATCACTTGGATTTTTAGCAGTAGGCTATAATACTTCGTAATTTGTGGTCATACAGATAACACATCATCATTGGAAACTTTAAAGTTTGCGTTTGTGTTTATTTGTTAACACTTACAAATAAAAACAAAACACTGTGCTTTTGTAAAATAAAGAAAACAAACAGGATGCACTATCTATCATTTCCGTGAACAGGTTTATGGAGCGCACAAATTAACCAAAACTCAGCACAGCCTAGGCTATACTACGCAGTTTTTTCTTTTGTTAATCTGTTAATTAATTGGAGTAACATAGCCTATGTTTCGTTTAGACCTATTCCTTTTATAGGCTATAATTTAGTCTGTTTTTCTCTGTTCACAGAAGTGCAGCAGGTGCGATGTGACCATGAACAGGCTACTATGGTGTTTTTAATAGGTCACAGACACATCCCTTCTGATGGTGTTTGGTGTTTTGAATTTGTTATTCATGTTGAAAACTTGAAGCTGTATTTTTAAGAAATGAATATTTGCAGTCTAAGAATTCAGAACAAAAAATACGCTGTTTGAAAATACATATGTAAAAAATTATGCCATAAAAAAAAATTGATTTCAAATGTCCAGGATTCAAGTTTAAAATTCAATTTAAGATTCAATTCTGTTAAATGACACTTGTCAATAATTCAAATTTACTCAATTCAAATTCAGATCATTGTCATATTTCTAGCTCCATAATTTTTTTACTTATGAGGGGTTTTAAATTTTCGATGACACTTTGACTTAGATATCTAAACCTTTACCAAATTAAAACTGTCTAATTAGCATACATATTATTTTTATTATTCTTTCTTTGTGGACTTGATTGTTCACTTGACAATTCACGTCATTTACCACAGCGTATTACGTACTGTCTCCTGCATGTGAAAGGAAGAGAGAAGAAGAAAATGGGTAAATATCAGTTCAATTGTAAGTTCATTCTTTGTGCGTACTGCGTAGGGGTGTGTGATATGGATCATTTGATGACATCGTAATTATTGTTTTAGCGATGTGCGAGCTGACATCGAGTTTGTCACTCACGCTTTCACTGCGTGATGTATGCAGTTATATACCCCACCCTAAAAAATACACGGGCATTTTTGCCCAGATGAGTCACATATTTCGGATTTGCTGTTATCACTAGAATATAGAATATATAAATATATATATATATTAGAGATGCACCGATGTATCGGCCAACAATCGGTATTGGCCAATAAAATCTATTATTATCACTATCGGCCATTGGCCGATTGTTTAAAAATGGCTGATGATCAGGGCCGATTATATCCTGTCAATCAAAAGGGTGCGGAAAAACTTGTTCAGACTGCAACTCATACATACAGTGAAGAAAATCACTCTTGTGTTGAATTTCTTCTTCTTCTTCTTGGCGGTTGGCAAACCAGCTTTTGTGTTGAATTTTAACGCATTAACAGTTTAAAAATAGTGACACTAAAGCAGGCTCTTTTTGACCCTATGAATCACCCGTTTTTCAAGCCAGGGTTGCCAGGTCTGTGTTTTTATTTTTATTTTTTGCTACATCAAATATTATTTGTAGCGCCTCCCGTCCAATAATCACAAAAGGCTTTGTGCTTTGTTACTTCTGATAAGAATAAAAGTTTCAGTTTTCAAATTCTGTCCATTTTATCATGAAATTCAAACAATATATGGCGTTTTGACGCTCTTAAATGTGACGTGTCAGATCGCTGTAATGCCTCAGTTCAGGCAGCAGCGCGGAGCGCGAGTCTTTTCTTCCTCTTCGATACAAGTTATATCTCGAAAAACGTGCATGAATATCAAAGGTATGTTGAAAGATATAGCCTAGTACAACTTACCAGAATGTATCACGTCTCATGTAATCACTTTATTTGTGCTTCAGACCCCCCTATAGGGACAGAGGTACAACCACCACAGAAAACACAATTTTGTGGGAAACACTGTATATATGATAGTGCTCTCAAAATACAAATCTTATTCTCTTAATATTAAAATACCTAAAATACGTGCTTGTAAAAAGTGTTTTCTGCCATGATCAGGATTTTACCACCTCCGCCTCATTTTGAGCCAGGAAAAACCCTGAAAATCCTTAATGCGTTAAAATAATTTGACGCATTTAACGCAACAAAATTATGGAAGCACATGAAATTGCGTCATAATGTAATTTACGTCATGCAGTTAGATGATCTTAAAAGTCCATGCTGATTATATCAGAGATGGCAGAAAGAATTATTAATTCCAGTGTCTATTTCGCTTTAAAACACGAACTCTCTGTCATATTGTGTCATTGTATCTGAAGAGCGCGAGCCCTCCCGCATCGCGCTGTTCCTGTCTGAACGGAACGTCGAAACATCCCACTGCTGTATGCCCAGATGATATGAAGACTATGTTTCTCGGCTGGATAAAGCAAACCAGCTTCTTGCTATGAAAGTTTCGATGGATGAGGATTGCAATCAAAGTAAAGACGATTGCAGTGACGTACAGGAGTCGTACATTAAGCACGTGTGAGTCTGTTAGATTGATGCGCAAACAAATCATGAATGAGCGCACTGATCGCACATTGTATTTATGCACAGACATTTCAGTACATTCACGTTGTTTTCACACACATTCAGGATAATGTTTGGATTTGTCCTGTGAATGTTGCTGTGTACTTTAGTATATATGCATGTCAAGGCGGTTGGTTTAGGTTTTTCTTGGCATCTCCATGTGGTCCTGTTCAGTTTCGCAACTTGACTTGGCTAAAATGTAAACAAGCTCTTTGCTGTTGCACATACTATACACTGTGAATTCTGAAACATTTTTTTGCAGTGATAAAAAAAAAAAAAAAAAATTATGGGTGCTTTGGTGTACATAAATGTATGAATTATATGAAATCATATAATTTGGTTATTTGGTGTCCTTTTTTGGAAAGACATCTAAATTTACCTTGAAAAAAGCTGAAAAATACAGTTTTGTAAAAATCACAATTCAATCAGATGGATTATTTTGCTGGATATACGCAATGATGCAAAATGGAAGTGTTAAACAAGATAAATGGTGTGCTTAATTTCACGATAAGTGTGCGAATAATTGCGATTAAGGGTGCACGATTAATCACGATTAAAAAAAAAAAATCTATTGACAGCCCTAATATATTGTTTTACTGACTGAATCTGCGTTTTGAACGAATCAGTTTATTTAATGATTCAATGACCCATTCAATAAAGATGGTCACTTGCTTCGTTCCTGAATGAAACAGCCATTTGAACAAATCGGTTGAATGAATGACTATATATTTCAATATATTTCATATTTCATTGCTGATGCCGCTTCTGTGCGTCCTCTACACTGCAAAGATAAATTTTGTTGATAATGATTTCATTTGATTGGTAACAGCCCTATTCTGTGTTATTGTTCTATTCTTAATCTTAGATTTTGACATAAGAAGTGATGGATACGTCTAATAAGTTTAGAAAACATGCCCTTATAAAATGCTCCTGGAAATCAATTTAAGGTGGCAAATATTGCCCCTTAATAAAAATAATTTCTTTCACTGTTGTGTGAACTGACTATGAATGTCTTTGTAAGTCAGCTGTCCACAACAGGCCTGAACCAGTCATGGTACCAGCACAAAAACATCATCTAATCTATCATTATCAATCATCTAATTATTGTTATCAACAAATCTTTGAAAATATTGCTGTATAATTTTTTGTCAGTATTGCACACCCTAATGTACAGTATTAATTTTTATTTCTTCAGGTCTTAAAAAGGTCTCAAAAAGCCTTAAATTTGACTTTAAAAGGTGTGCAGCGACCCTGTTTTTACTTTAAACAGTCCTTTGCTTGCAGAACATATTATATCTGTATAAATATAGACTGTATAAAATAAGGTCTCAGATTTAAACATTTGACATTAATGAGGGCTGATTTTATTTAAAAGTTCAATAATATTTTGATATTGATATATTTCTTTGTTGTGATGTAGTTTACAGCAGGGATTTTAAGAGACCTGCAGAGTTGTAAGAGTAAGAGATGGTTATTTGACAGTAGCTTGAGTTGAGTGACAGTTGCAGTAGTTAGGATGCAGATGTAAATTTATTTTCATTAATAAAAACAGTAACTGTAAGCAGTAACAGTATCTGTAACGCAGTTCGTTTGTAAGGGAAGAAGGAGGTGGGAACCGGCGAACATTTAACATAATTTTCATACATAAAATAAACAACAACAAAATTAAAGTAAAAGCAGTGGCAGTCCCTCATGGATGACTGCCACCCACATAAACAAAACAACATAAAATAGCCCAGGCCTGTTCCTCTCTCATCCTTCACTGTCGTCACTCCTCCCTTTATGCTTCCGGAGCTCCACCGGCCTCACGCCATTCTCTCACGGCCCTCGCCCCACCCTGCTTGTCACAATGCGTTAGTTATCTTGCTCTAAGTGACAAAGTCACTCAACGAATGTGAGGAATATATTGCGTTTGGGACGTTACCTTGCGGCTCCATCTGTAAACTGTTAAGCAAATAACTCACAAAATCTGCTGAGGACAGCTTCTAAAAATCTTCCATGGGGAAGAGAGCGAGAATGAAGAAACGGCAGGTAGCTGCAGTTTATATACAGGGAGGCGGGACTCCCTGATTGCTGCAGCGATTGGTCTGCCATGATTGGCAGACGTGGTGTCATTGGTGCTTCCACTATCGGTTACGCCTGAGACATTATATTCTGCGATTGTTTCTGAAGAGAGAAAAATCAGAAATACAGACTGACCGGAACACCGCTGTATAGCCAGATGATACGCAAACTACGTTTCTTGGCTGGTTAACCTCAACATTCGGTTCCAAAAAAGGAGATAACTTTCAGTGTATGTAAGTAGCCATAGCAACTTACTCTCTGAACATAATCTGCCATAACCTGCTCTGGAACAGGTTCTGTTCCAGGGTTAGTTTACTTCAGAGGTATTCATTATGCCCTATTGATGGGGCTCTAGTGGGCGTGACAGATTGTGCACAATATATATATATATATATATATGCGTGTGTATATATATATATATATATATATCACACATTGTTGATCTGCATTCAGACAATTTTTATTTTTGCAACAGGACGTTCTCTATGCTATAATGTATTTCTATATAATTATCTTAATTATATGATATAATATATGATATATCTTACCTTTCACCCTTCAATTTGATGGTTTATTTTGCTGGATATAGCAAATGATGACAAAATGAACATGTTAAACAAGATAAATGGTGTATGCTTAATTTCACAATAAGGGTGCGATTAATCGCCATTAAAAATTTTAATCTATTGATAGCCCTACTTAAAATATGTCACTGCCATTGTTTTGTCTAAAGATAGACACCAGTAATGTTTTTTTTTTTTCCTAAGGCATGTTTATAAATGCTACTTAAATGCCCTAATTGAACTAAGGCTTAATCTAAGCCCTGTCTGTGAAACCGGGCCATAATGTCTACATTAATAATGTAACAAAATTCAATATGAATATCTTCTAGTTAGTGTTACTAGATTAAATCCAGGGTAAATGTTTGTGATTTGTGGATTGAAAAGCCTTCTGATTGGATGTAGCACAATGTTTCTTCTGTTTTCCGTGTCAGTGTTGGTGAGAATGTCAGCGCTGTTTCATTTGGCTTTAAACTAGTTTAAATCACAAGGCATTTGATTTGTGGTTTATATGGGAGAATTCTGCACTGAACTCAAACGCTTTTCACTGGATCTCACGGCACTATTTAGTGGTCACATTTGCCATTTAATGTTTCTCATACGCAACAGACATGACAGCGCTTATCAGTTATTGGCACCAGTACGACGGTTTACAACTCATATGCGCAGCATTATTTTAATGTTATTAAAAAATCCGGTAACATTTTACAGTAAGGTCTCATTTGTTAACATTAGTTAAATATATATATTAACATACATGAACTAACAATGAGCAATACATTTGCTGTAGTATTTATTCATCTTTGCTTAATGTTAGTTAATAAAAATACAAATGTTCATTGTTTGTTCATGTTAGTTCACAGTGAGTTAACTAATGTTAACAAATGCAACTTTTAATTTTAATAATGTATTAGTAAATGCTGACGATAACATTAACTAAGACTAATCAGGGCTCAACGCTAAGGATTTTTTCTACTGGCCCGGCAGGGCCAGTGGTTCAAATTTTTACTTGCCCCGCCAAAATTTTCACTTGCCCCACAACAAAAAGTTAATAAGAAAGAAAAGAAAAAAGAAAAGAAAATGAGCCTATAAAATAAGCCTAGTTACTGTTTTTTGTTGTTTTTGATACATGTAACCTTAATTAATAAATAGGGTTATGATAACAAAAACTACTAGATTAACTCACTTAAATTTTAAATATTGTTAGACAAATAAACAGTAAGTAATAAAATAGTAACAAATAATCAAATTATGAGTAATAGCAAAATTAAATACAACAGAACAAACATATAAATTAAATAAATGGCGCTTTTCAAGTTTTTCATGTAGGTTTAAACAGGAGATCTTCAGGTACAGAAATTGTAATCGAATGTGTAACTAACTGTATAACTATAGATTAAACTTTATTAAAGTTAATCAGTCAACAGCAGTTACAGATGCATAAATAATGTTTTGAAATGTTGAAAATATAAAACGTTAAATACTGTTACTCGAAATTATATAAAAAAATGAACAGACATATTAAACGTGAAATTAAACCCGTCAGTAGGTGGCAGTGAATCACTGTTAATGAGAGAATCATTGCGATTCAACTGATTCATTCAAACGGCTGATTCATTCAGGAAGTGTTGCTCAGAGACGCAAAACAATTCTGTGTGGACTTTGTTTGGAACTATTTTCGTGGGTGAAATAGAGCGAAACAGGTGATTTGGTGTTTAAAATGTAAGTCACTTGATATTAAGTTATTGTTCATTAAACTGTACGCTGTATAAAATCAATATCACATTTGTAATTGTGCCGATATTTAGAGAACAAAGGCGCTCTTTGTTTAATATTGGTTAACTATATTAAATGATATAATATGAAAGATATACAGGGTCATTTTTGCCCCTGGGGCATTCTAAAAGCATTTCAGTAGGCTAAATCACGCAGTGAAAGCGTGCACTCTAAATATGCACGCACACTACTGGACTACGTCACGTAGTGTACGCGTGCACTCAATGGGTGTGTTTTTGTTTGTTTTTTGTAAAGTGAGGGACACACTCGATCATTTCATATCGTTAAATCAACAATTACGATATCATAGACGATATATATCGCACACCCTACAGCACTGGCCCGATCGGGCAAGTGACAGTTCCGTCTACTGTCCCGAGCGTCGTTCACACTGGCCCCGGGCCATCAGGCAGTCCTTATTGTCGAGCCCTGCTAATAATTGCTGTAAAAGTATTGTTCATCCTTAGTTCATGTTAACTAGTAGTTAACTAATGAAACTTAATTGTAAAGTGTTACCAAAACTCTGTGTACACATTTAGAAATAGTACAAAACATACAAGTCTGCACAAGCACAGCTTTCTCCTTCAGTCTGTAGAATACATCCTTTTTTAACGTTAGATGAGACAGACCGGAATTAACATTCTATGACAGAATACGACCTTATCTTTTGCCATGAAAACACAGATCTCAGTGGCTTTCGCATTCATCGCCGACTGCTATTAGTGTATATTAACATCATCTTGCGGTATCTGCACCTCAACACTTTCATTTTTAGCCTTTGTAAATGCTGCCAAACCTGCCATTTTAAGGATGGGTCGTCCTCAACATCAACGCTTGATGCTCGACTTGCTCGCTGCTCTTGCGCCAGTAAAGCAGCGTCACAGTGATCAGCTTCAGCAACAGCGCCCCTACGTTTAAAATGTGTATCGCGATTTGTTTAACATCTCATCTGACTTGAATCATCACATATTTTCAACTAACTCGCGGTGCATCATTACATCCCTATCGAACACTTATCAAACTTTTGTTAGAATTTTTTTGAGGAAAATGACATTGTGATAATTATTGTTAACCCCCAGTGAGTTGTTAACAAGTGTGACCAAGTCACTGAGTTGAACCTCTTGAATTGCATCAGTTTGATTCATGAACAAATGATTCAGAATTGTATTGCAAATCCAAGTTGAAATACAAAAGAAAAGAAAGACTGAAACGTTACTTCTCTTATTAATGCGACAATGAGAGCTAGAGTGGATGTCAATGAATCTTGACTTGAATTTTTGTCTGTTCCTCATCAAATGGACCTAACTTTTTATATATTTATGATGCTTTTGTGTCTTTTTTAAAGCTTGAAAGCCCTGATCTTCCTTTTTTTTGGTAACTGTATGGTTTGTTTTAGTGTTGTCAAAAGTACCAGTACTTCGGTACCAAGTCGGTACTGAAATTTTGAAAATGTGACGATACCCGCGTTTCTGTAGTACCGGTAGTACAGAGAATCCGGGTATATTCGGTACCCACTGATAGGGCTGTGGCAGTATTTACTTGAATATGACACGAGTGAAGCACAAAGCTTTGTTTACAAAAGAAATAATAGGTTAGCAATTAAATGTGACATCGCAGCCATGGAAACATTTTGGTTCATGCCGAATGAGAGAGGTACGAGAGTCCATAAATTTAAGCTTTGTATTCTGTTTTGCGAATCGCGATCTGGTCACCCGATTAGCAGAGAATTTAACAATATTCCATTAGTTATTCCACTGAACATGGAATCTCTGTTTCTTTTCCCAAATCTTCACTCACTATAAGGCGCGTTATAACGTTTCTTCCTTTCGTTCGCTTTTAGGCCTATTATAGGCTATTCGCATTCTTTACTGTGGTGAAGTAGAAAAAACATCGTAGGACAGAAACCTTTTTGCTTGCACGTCAGTTTCTATTTAACACAGTTTGTGCTTGTTATTAGACTTAATAAGGCGCGTCAAGTTTATTTGTATAGCGCTTTTCACACACGCTGGTAATTTTTACTTTCACTTTCCCTGGCAGCGCTAAATCAAATATAGCCTGAATGTGTGAAGATAAAACTCGCTATTCAGACCTTTTACAACAAGTGTCAGTTGCTTGTAACATCAGGAGATAACATGAAGATATTATTAAAGAGAAATGGTCTCTTTCCTGCTCGTGTCCCACATCCCTCTCAAAGAGCAGAGCGGTAGGCTATATGACGCATCTTTGTGTAGAAATAAAAAATGAATGTTTTTAAATAATATTTAACTTTCTTATTATTTAGGTTACCATTATTTACCGATATTTATTTCATAGTTTTACAGGCTGTAGTGTGTTGTTTCACTGACGGAATAGCTAAAATAAACACGCACGTCTGTTACCCCTGTTGAAAAAACCAGCATATGCTGGTAAGGTAGGTTTTGAAGCTGGTATGCTGGTTTGAGCTGGTCCAGGACCAGCTTAGGACCAGCATGGATCAGCATAGGACCAGCACCAGCATGGACCTGAAAAAGGACCAGCACTAGACCAGCATAAACCAGCTCAAACCAGCATACCAGCTTCAAAACCTACCTTAACCAGCATATGCTGTTTTTTTCAACAGTACAAAATGGATGTTTGAGCATTTTTTTTTTTTTTTTTATATTTCAAAATTTATTTCATTGAGGTAGCCTATATATACACACACAAACATACACACACGCTCCAAATCATATTTAATATGTTTTTAAAATAGGCTATATAAAATAGTAAAATAGTTCCAACAGATTTTGCTGTGGTAACGAAATTGGTACCGAGAACCGTGAAATTTTCATGGTATTGGTACCGACTACTGGAATTTTGGTACCGTGACAACACCAGTTTGTTTTATTCTATGCATTCTTTAAAATTTCTCTTTTTGTGTTACACAGAGGAAGGAAAGTCATAAAAGTTTCTAATGACATGAGGGTGAGTAAATAATGACATCACATTACTGTTTCCTCATCAGTGTGTATATCAAGGCAACTTCCAATTGATTCTGTGCATGGTGATTTCTTGAAAAACAGCCTCATTGAAATAAACATGTGTATTTAAAGGTGAGTTGGGGAATGTACCCATCACATTTGCAAAGACCCACTTTGATCAGTGTGTGAACTGTGCCGCATGCCTCTTATTGCTATATCCAGATGGTCCTGGTGGGGGAACAAAAAGTTCCCCTTGCCATAGGATCTCTCAATAGGCCGTCTAGACCAGCCTGAGCCCAGACAGATACAGCCTCCCATCAAATTAGCGTTTGTCAGATTTATGGTAATGGTCCGCAACAGCCTTCCCGTCGGTGACATCAAGATTTACAGCTGCGTGCCCCCCCCCCCCCCCAGTCCTTTCTGGGGGTTTGTCACCTCCCCACACATTGGCCTTATGCAGACATAGGGGGCTACAGCCCAAAGACATGGCCCATTAAAAGAGAGCTTTCTGGTGAAGCTGAGCCACCCAAGGTAGGTCAGAACAATAGCTGCACAGGGTTTGATAATCCCCTGTGATGAGGCTGAAGTGTTTGTGGTGCAAGTGGAGCGCAGCTGGGGGGGTGGGGGGTGCTGTCGTGGGCCATGACAGTAGAGACTACCGCTCCATTGTCTAGGGGTTTCTGCTATTTTGGATAAAGGGCCACAGGGGCTAAGTTGAGGGCTTGAAGGGGAACTGAAGACGCCCATGTATGTAGGTTACTGGGGTTCTTTCATGTGGCCAGCCACAAGTAACCTGATATCAACAAGAGGATCACCTACTGAGAAATATTTTGCCTGTCCTCAGTCCAAATGTTTTCCAGGGCTGTTTTTAACCTCTGTCAGGAAGACTCATGTTAGGAAATGGGTTGACACTCTATATGGCATGTTTATTATAGAAATGCTTCAATCATCCACCTCTATTTTTGTTGTTTTTTTATTGTTATTGATTGGGGTGATTATGTAACACATGCCATTTTACTATATTATGTTCTTGCTTTTCAAGTATGCATTTATTTAGGAACGTTATGCTTCTTACATCTAAACTGCATAATAAAAAGTACACTGAATTTGAGCAGAAAAGTTTTGTCAGAGTAGCGTTGCAAATGGAAGGAATGTTTTTATTGAGAGAAAATGGATCTGAACACTGTGGACTCACAGTTATGCAGTTTCATGAAGCATTGTTTCAGTATGTGATGGAAACTGTACATACATGCCTTGGCTTACCATTACGACAATGTTGAGAAAGCATTGCCACATCTTTAACCTTTCATGTTGGTGAGGTATGCAATTCATAACATATCATTAATGAGGAAAAAATATGGTCAGTTTGTGACCAGCAGGGCTTGTCAGAGCCAAGTACATACAGTGGTAGCTAGGGGGAGTTGTAGCCCTACATAGTGAACATCAGCGAAGTGGTTCTTGAAGTGTGAAGAATCTTTAGTGGCACAGGTTGCAGGTATGAAAACATACATTATCAGGCTAAACATGTTGCAAAGTACTACAAAAGATAATGTCAACAGAAATTATGAATTGTTATTACATTGTCAGATAAATGTGCAAAAAAATGTATCTTTATGCTTGTCCCTGGGGCATTGCCCTTAAAAGGAAAACTTTGTACACTAAAATCTGTAATATGGGAAGCATTGTTCATTTTTATTTTAAGTAGCACATCGACTTGATATTCTTTGAGTTTCAAAAGTAGTTGCCATCCAGATTTACCCAACAGACACTGCAGTAACCAGTCTGTGGTTGGTATGGCGACAGCAAGGTATGGTGTGGACACAACAGTCTCACTGGCAAGTATTTTTCGCCTTCCTCCATATGTGGCGCGCCACTATACTGGCACAAACTCCTGCTCCACCATGGTCCGTATAACCGCTCCCCCACCTCTGTCCCCACGCTTGCCAACCCTCCGTAAGCCACAAACATCAACATGAAGAGTAAAGAGATGAATGAAGGTAACCCCCCACCCCCTCCCATCACCCCAGACGGCCACGGACTCTCACTATGAGCTGGAGTGTAGTCAGAGTCGTGTTATGACTGGTGTGTGTTACACTGCTGCTCCATCTGGACATCCATATAAAGCGCTGTCAATTCAAAGGTCACCTCTGAGCTCTGCAGACAAGTGTTGCTAGCGGGTGTCTGGGCAGGGAAGGGTCGCCGGCTGGGATGATAGTGAGGTCTGTTTGGGAATGCCAGGCTCAGACTGGTCTGCCTGGGTCTGTGTCTGGGTCTGGTGTCGCTCCCGACCGCCCCTCCCCCACTTGCAAGCTCATTGGCCCTTACTGTAGTCTGTTTTGGACACAATAAAAACAAACCTGACTGACCCCAAAACGCCCTGAAAATGCATCAATGTTGTAATTACTGCAGTAAAAGCTATGCATAACTGCAGATAATGTGTATGTTTCAAAACTATTTGTGCACTGTTTGCAGTCTGAGAGACCCCAAGGTCCTTGTAAAGACTGCTTTACATTCATACTTTGACTTTTTATGGTCTAATCAGAATTGGTTATGTAAACCAAATTTAACCTGATAACTCCTCCATAAAATATTATATTACTTTTGTTTGTGTTCCAGATATGAATCAGGAATAAATACAATAGCTTTAATTGCTAAGTTACTTGGTAAGTTTTTTTCTGATTCCTGCCAGTTAATAAAAAAAAAAAAAATGTGAAGGGGAAAAAAAGAATAATTTTATTATTTGTGCATACAAAGCACTGGGGTCTCTTTTATGGAAACCTGTTACCAAAAAAAAAAAAAGGTAATTGTGACAGTTTAAAAATAAGAACAAAGCTGCAACTTAATTTTATTTGAATTATCATTTTCTTACTATTGTTTTTAAGTGACAAACAGTCACAAATAAGATAAGTAGTAAGAATTTTGAGATATAAAGACAATTGTGTGACCTTATATCAATTATGTGATATCAGGTCACAATTAGGTGAAATAGTCACAAATATGCAAGTTGCAACTAGGGATGGGCATTTTTCAAAAATATTGTATTCGAATATTAGTGCTCATAAAAAAATGAATATTCAAATATTTGTTTATTTAAATGACATTTAACGAGAAAGAGTTTTTGTTACCATTTCTCAAAAAGTTTACGATTAGGCAATATACACAACAAGCTTAAAGTTCACGAGGCAGACGACAACGTTCTGTGATCAAATACAATCAACTTCTTAACACGCTCCACAGTGCCACCCAGTGCATTTAGTTACAGTATCTCACAGAAATGAGTACACCCCTCACATTTTTGTAAATATCTTTTCATGTGACAACACTGAAGAAATGACACTTTGCTACAATGTAAAGTAGTAATTGTAAAGTAGTGAGTGTACAGCTTGTATAACAGTGTAATTGCTGTCCCCTCAAATTAACTCAACACACAGCCATTAATGTCTAAACCGCTGACCACAAAAGTGAGTACACCCCTAAGTAAAAATGTCCAAATTGGGCCCAATTAGCCATTTTCTCTCCCCGGTGTCATGTGACTCATTAGTGTTACAATTTGGTGTTATCGCTCTTACTCTCTCATATTGGTCACTGGAAGTTCAACATGGCACCTCATGGCAAAGAACTCTCTGAGGATCTGAAAAAAAGAATTGTTGCTCTACATAAAGATGGCGTAGGCTATGAAAAGATTGCCAAGACCCTGAAACTGAGCTGCAGCACGGTGGCCAAGACCATACAGTGGTTTAACAGGACAGGTTCCACTCAGAACAGGCCTCGCCATGGTCGACCAAAGAAGTTGAGTGCACGTGCTCAGCATCATATCCAGAGGTTGTGTTTGGGAAATAGACGTATGAGTGCTGCCAGCATTGCTGTAGAGGTTGAAGGGGTGGGGGGTCAGTCTGTCAGTGCTCAGACCATATGCCGCACACTGCATCAAATTGGTCTGCATGGCTGTCGTCCCAGAAGGAAGCCTCTTCTAAAGATGATGCACAAGAAAGCCCGCAAACAGTTTGCTGAAGACAAGCAGACTAAGTACATGGATTACTGGA
Organism: Ctenopharyngodon idella; assembly: GCF_019924925.1. NCBI lineage: Eukaryota > Metazoa > Chordata > Actinopteri > Cypriniformes > Xenocyprididae > Ctenopharyngodon > Ctenopharyngodon idella. The sequence goes on along the minus strand of NC_067224.1, from coordinate 20,905,376 downwards.
ACCATGTCCTGTGGTCTTGAAACCAAGACCAAGATAAACTGGTTTGGTTCAGATGGTGTCAAGCGTGTGTTGCGGCAACCAGGTGAGGAGTACAAAGACAAGTGTGTCTTGCCTACAGTCAAGCATGGTGGTGGGAGTGTCATGGTCTGGGGCTGCATGAGTGCTGCCGGCGCTGGGGCGCTACAGTTCATTGAGGGAACCATGAATGCCAACATGTACTGAAGCAGAGCATGATCCCCTCCCTTCGGAGACTGGGCCGCATTGCAGTATTCCAACATGATAACGACCCCAAACACACCTCCAAGATAACCACTGCCTTGCTAAAGAAGCTGAGGGTACCTAAATCCTATTGAGCATCTGTAAGGCATCCTCAAATGGAAGGTGGAGGAGTGCAAGGTCTCTAACATCCACCAGCTCCACTATTTACACTGTTAAACAAGCTGTACACTCACTACTTTACATTGCAGCAAAGTGTCATTTCTTCAGTATTGTCACATGAAAAGGTATAATAAAATATTTACAAAAATGTGAGGGGTGTACTCACTTCTGTGAGATACTGTATAACTGTGAGTTTTGTGCTTGGGATTTAACATTGATTCACTGCATTTACGGCCAGCAAAGCAACGTAATAAAATTAGAATAGTATTTTATGTTTTGAATAATAATTACAGATTGAATATTCAACTATTCATGCACACCCCTAGTTGCAACTAAAACATAATCATGAGATAGAGTCATAATTATGAGAAATAGTCCATTTTGAGATGTAAAGTCACCATTATGAGAAATATTGTCACAATTATCTTTTAGTCTGAGGTGAAAACAAACTTCCATATTCTTGGACCCAAGAATATGGAAGTTTCAGTGCTTTGTATGCACAAATAATAAAATTATTCTTTTTTTCCCCTTCACATTTTTTTTTTTATTAACTGGCAGGAATCAGAAAAAAACTTACCAAGTAACTTAGCAATTAAAGCTATTGTATTTATCACAATCCAAGTCAGTCTCCAGACATCATGAAGGTTGTGCTATTGGATGCTTTTTAGTTACCTTGTTATTCGACTTCATATTGCATTTAGCTAATTTTTCTCAATAAGGCAGCTTTTGGATGGCATTGTCAATGCATCCGAGTGAAATATGGTGTCCTGACGTGAGTGTGGACCTGCGCTAATTTTACTGCAATATTTTCCACTCTGCAGTGCTATTTTTATCAGATGTTGTTCATTATGGACTTGTTTTGGCATGACCTAAAGCTGCTTGGCTCTTTGCTGTGATTGATTATAGCTTGGCATTTTTATATTTGTTGATCATTGCTGGCACAATTTTCTGCTAATAATTTTCCAATGTGCCATTAAATCTAGAGCAGGTTACTTCCACACCCTAAATTAATAGCAAGATGGAATACGCTGATCAGGCAAAGAGGGGCTGGCTTCAGTGTGCCATCTATTGAATGCGGGGAGATGATCTATGTCTTCACTTCCAGAGACGCACCCTCCCGATCAGTGAAAGATGATTCTGATACATGTGGCTTTGGAAAGGAGATTCATGTTGGCTCAGGTTTGTGCTGAATTCAGTATCGCAGCCCAAATGACATTCTCCATTCACATTTCACTTCGAAAGATGCGAGACATTACTGCTGGTAATACTAGTTACTGACATTCTCGTCATTAACAAAACTCACAATGATATGAAATGTGAACCTTGTGTGGTTTACATTTGTGCTGTAGTCCAAGTCGATAGTTTTAGGTAAGGAAGATTAGGGATGCATTAACATAGAAATTCTGTCTAATGCTGATAAGCAGATCATTATTTTATCATTATAGTTAAGGGGCGATACTGACAAAAGCCTGATATTGAAATTCTATATTATTTTGTCTAAATTAAAAATTTAAATTAAATCATTTTAATTGATACAAGTGAATTTAGGCATTACATTATAATGTACAGTATGAAAAATAGATTTTCATGTTGAGATTTGCTAAAGATTACATTTATTATTAAAATATTTTTTTAAATGTCAACTTCAAATGAATTTTGGATGACGGCAAAGGTAATCTAAATGAAAAAAAAAAACGGGGGGAATTAACATGCACAATCCAATATAAGCTGATATTTATCCAATAAATTAAAAATAAATAATAAAAAAAGTTTTTAATATCGGCCAGTAACCAATATTAGTAGTGATTTATGTGTATCCTTAGACAAGACCAAAATGTAAGCTATTTTCTTACAATTTTGCCCTTTGCTGCAGCTCTAAAATCAACATTGGTTATTAAATTAATAACAATATTTTTAATGTTACTAATACCCAACATGTTGTTGTATGAAAAAAATCAATGTGAAGATTCTTTAAAAATAATTGTATTGTATTTCACGGTCAAAATAACTGTACTGTTTTGTAATGATATAAGGGTGAGTAAATAACAGAATTGCCATTTTTAGCTGCGCAGGAATGCCGTAATCCTTTGAGGTGTCAAAGTGTCACTGTCAAAGCCACAGCGATGGACGATGCTGAGGTGCAGGTGGGGAAAACAGGATGGTATCGCTGCCTGATGCTCCAATGGCAGACGTATGCTCTGTCTCCACAATCTCAGAGGGCAAACGAGTGAAATGTGAGCCCTGTCTGTCTGCGTGGTGCTTCCCTTGCTCTCGCCCCCTCGTTTATTGGCTCTAAAAATACAAAGCTGTCATTTAAAATAGAGCAGACAAGTGAGCAACGGCTGGCCATTGCATGTCCGGGGGGACAGACGGACCCTCAGACCCCCCTCCCCACCCAGCCAACAGTATCTCTATACAGTATGTGTCTGTAAGGATTAAGCCTTTCGCCAATAACCCCGCCGAGCGATCACTGTTGTCATTGCCGAGTGCAAAGTGTGTTACTTTTCTCATGATGGAAGTCAGACGACTGTTTTTCTTTATGGGAGAAAGCAGACAGGGTCCCCTTCACTCAGCCGAGGGGTCCATTCAGGAGAAGTTGGCAGGCAGGGAGTTGTTTTTGCAGTGGCGTATTGTTCAGCGTTGCTTCCATAAGGGCTGAAGATTCAATATTGTGGCAATACTGAGTGGATTTGGCCCAGCTGTGTTCTCCTGTCTGCCGTGCTGGAGGATTCTAGAGCTGTTGTATCTTTGTTTTGGTGCCAGGACCTGGATCTCTGCCAGGTCTTTTAATTACATCAGCCGTTTGATGTCTTGACATCTTTTTTTTTTTTTTTTTTTTAAATAGAAAGCTGGGTGGGATAAGGGGGCCTGAGAGATTTTTTTTTTTTGCGCACCTTTTAGCAAAACATTTCATCTGAAAATGCTCCACAGCCGTGTCACAGCTGTTGTCAGGCAGGAATATTTATACCTTTTAACATCTTCATTTACATAAAAAGTAGTTAATCAGCTTTTACAACTGCCCCAAAATCGGTGAGGTAACGTCTCAAAGCTCTCGAACAATTAAAACGTGTCCAATATGAATGACTGGAGCCAAAAGAATCAATCAAGAGTTAGCATTTCTCAAAATATAGAAACCTTTTTGGCAGCCTTAGTTTCAACCTGCCTTACTGGCACGAGAAAAATCCTGACCAAACAGTTGTTTGAAATGCAACTTTTTGGACACCTGGGAAATCTTTTATTTTGCTCAACTGCGACAACATGGGACACTGAAGTGTGTGGCCCTTTGCTCCTGTGGGCCGCGGGGTCAAAGCTCCAGGACGTGCCTTCAGCAACTGATGTAAATTTATCATCCCATCTGAGCACTGTAAGTAAGGTGGGGTGAATAGGGTAAATTCATCAGCCTCTTACAGAACCAGATGTCCATGTTGCTGTGTGACAAAGCAGAAGCATGTGCGGCCGACCGACTATGTAGGACGGCCTCTCTGTGGCAGTTCCTGTGAAGGAGGGCCTGTGAAAGCAATTTAGGCTTTTACTGATGGAAGAACACCAGAGCAAATGAAACATTTGTTTGCCTACAAGCCTTTCCCTGTAAGGATTCAGGAAGAATTACATAATACATGAGTGAGCTGTAATGATAGAAGACTGGTCTCTGTGGCAGAATTTAGATGTTTTGGCCAACAACACTTTTGCTGTTACACAAACTCATATAGCAAAAGATATATTTTTTTCAGACATATTTGTAATTTATTCTAAAATATCCAAAATTGACAAAAAAAAAAAAAAAAAGTGCTCTAATAGATTTTTTTAGGAACGGATCAATACCAATCTGATACCAGCGCAGTTTTTTTTTTAAATAATGTTACACATTGCTCATTTTTTTGTAAAATACTTTCATGAAAAACAAGTAAATATATATTATATATAAATATATACTATAAAATTAAAAGGCATTTCTTTCAAATGTATAGTGCAGCTTTTTAATGAGAGAGCAACATATTAAAAATAGGACAGAACAAGAAATGCTATTAATAATCTTTCATTGCGTAAAAGTATTATATAATAAAAGGCTCCAATACAGAGTGTCACAAAGTGCTTATGCACATCCCCTGTGCAGAATGATATGCTTGAAGCAACTGTGAGTCACAGCATGCATCACTTTGCAGTGAAAAGTTCAAAACACAAAGGGAAAAGATACTGATGTGTAGTGTATTATATCTATGCAATAGTTTGAGCCTTTTCTTTTAACAGTTTTAATTATAAGTTACTGCGCGCATGATGAACAGTTCATAGTGCTCTCTACTCCAGTGTCGTGATCTGACAGACACCCTGGAGAAAGTAACATGATTTAGAAACAGCAATAAACTCCAGCAAGATAAAGTCCTTTTATGCAAAACCATAGACCTTTATCTACAGATCAAGTATAATAATAGGAACATTGAATCATTTTGGAGAGAGTTTCATCGTGCTGACTTTCGTATTCGAACACGACACAGTTTGAATGCTGAATGGAGAATGATGCAGCGGAGGGAAGAGTTTACGTGAACTTGAATTTAATGACTTAAATATTCATCTGTACCTCACATTAAACTATGCAGTGGCTTCAGAACACTTGGAATATATTGCACGAAAACTTTATGGTGCTTTATAATGTTTTTGTGCCTTTTGTGGGGCTTAACAATAACACAGAATAGTATACACACAATATCGGATTTGGATCGGAAAAAAAAGGCTGATATTGGATCGGCGCATCCCTAATTTGTTTTACCGAAATTTTCATGAATATAATTTTTGGTTTTGAATTTATATTTTGTCATATTTTTCTGAAATATGCTTTCTATCTAAACATATTTATGTAGTCCAAAATACATTTTAAATGTATTTTAAGATGTATTTTCTTGTCCCTTGATGTACATTTTGGTATATTTTGGCATTTGGAGGTTTAAAAGAAATATATTTTCAAATTGGACAAATATATTTCCTTAATCCACACTGTTTACATCATATATTTAGCATATATTTTGGCCTGATATAATTTTGCTTTTGGAATTCAGAACATTTACATTCACATTCCAAGTGAACATTCTTCTGAAGTGGTATTTGTTTGTTTAGAAAGAAACTGCTCATCATAAAGAGACAACAACTGGCATGTTTCCATGTGGAATGAAATAATCCTGAGGTCAAGGGCAGAATCAAGTCCTGCCTGGCCTAGGCTAGTTCTGTCTTGCTAATAAAAGATATCTCTTTTTAGTTCTGTATACTGATCTCTCCACACCAGCTTTAACCGTCCCATTCACGGTTCACACTGAATTTGCCTCCTAATGCCTCCCAGCAGGCCTCCAGTCAGAGACAGTGATTCATAAAGTGACAGGTCTGTCTGCTTCCACGAGGACACAAGCTTTCAGAATCCTGCCTCTCACTCTTTTCCACACCCTCCCCCTTAAACAGACACAGACTGCGTTAGACTGTCTGGTTACAATCTATTTTACATGTTAGGGCAAGCAAATTCTACAATAAAGCCTGCCCTAATATCAAGCAATAGGAAAGGAGGTCTCAGCCACATTATTTCAGAAGTGTCAGTAAATCATCTAGTGTGTTTAAATGCACGGTCTTACACCAATTATGCTTAATAACCTCCACACAAGGTAAGGTAAACATTTTAAACATTATTCTTTTATCAGGTAAAGGTCATAAATGGTTTAAGCAAAACCCAGTTGGCCATCTAAGACTTTTGCCTATTTTACCCCAATTCCGCTCAATATTTAAACCTTTTCTGCCATTCTAGTGTCTTATTTAATATGTACATGCCTGTTTACAGAGGAAAAATAATTTTTTAAAAACTATTTTAATAATTTTATATCAAGCATGTTCTTCACTGATACTGTAGTCTGCATGGTAAACAAGTACACTTTTGAAAGGTGGAAATGTCAAAATAACTGGGACAGTCATAATTTTTGAAAAATGTGTTTTCACACAAAACATATATATATATATATATATATATATATATATATATATATACACACACAGTATCTCACAGAAGTGAGTACACCCCTCACATTTTTGTAAATATTTTATGAGCTCCTCTAAAATATTTATGAGATCCTCAGAGAGTTCTTTGCCATGAGGTGCCATGTTGAACTTCCAGTGACCAGTATGAGAGAGTGAGAGCGATAACACCAAATTTAACACACCCATTCACACCTGAGACCTTGTAACACTAACAATTCACATGACACCGGGGAGAGAAAATGGCTAATTGGGCCCAATTTGGACATTTTTACTTAGGGGTGTACTCACTTTTGGGGCCAGCGGTATAGACATTAATGGCTGTGTGCTGAGTTATTTTGAGGGGACAGCAAATTTACACTGTTATACAAGCTGTACACTCACTACTTTACATTGTAGCAAAGTGTCATTTCTTCAGTGTTGTCACATAAAAAGATATAATAAAATATTTACAAAAATGTGAGGGGTGTACTCACTTCTGTGAGATACTGTATATATGTATATATATATATATATATAAAACTTTGATTTACATTACAGTATGAAGTACTACATTTAAAACTAAGATAATGTGCATTTTCATATTCAAAGATTACAAATCTCGGTATGGTACAAGAGTAAAATAACAAAATCTGCATAAAAATAATTATGGAAAAAAAAACAGCAAAAATAAATGTCAGAGTAAAAAGTTTCCTAAAATGTTTTAATGTCATCATATAACAAAAGGTTAGAAATTTTTAAATCGGTTACTTTCAATAAAAACCCTGGGACAAAAAAAAAAAAATGGCCCAAGCTGAAGGAACCCCCGTAAATGCAGTCACTGAGAAAGCAACAGCTGTGTGGTAAATTTCATGTCCCATTTTGTCAATGAAGTCATTTCATTGTGAGTTCTGGAGGACTCCTCCAGATGTGTTGTTTTCAAATCACTGCATTAGTTCATCTTTCCTTGGTACTTCATTAGCATTTGTCAGCTTGTGCTCCTCAGTTTATTTTCAGACTGTCTTTTTTGGCAAACATACGCTTAAATGTTCATTTCAGCCTTATCAGCATGCTTGTGAAAACTGCACCACTCATGGTCACTAACCATGTTTGTCTTTTCTGTGTTTTTGTATTATTAGTGTCTCCAGAAATTGTGCTGTAAGGCCCCCCCTCCACCTAGACCGGAGTATGATGTAGTGTGCATTGGACTGAGCGGTGCCGGCAAGACCAGTCTGCTATCTCGCTTGTGCAATGAGATCAGTGATGGCACGATACCAACCACAGGTAATATAACATTTCTCTGCAGCTTTGTACTGCAGCACTTTTTTTTAAACCAACAGAACATGCTTTTCAATGGGTCAAAAATAAGAAAAAAATCACATATTTAGAAGTGAGACCTAAAAAGACTAAGCATTTATAAGTAATACAAACCTCAGCTCCTGTTTCTCAAACAAATGTGACAAATCATTCCATAAAAATTGACTTTGCACACTATTTTTGAAGTGCATTTACCTGAACCTCCACACTTGTACTCAGTACATATATATCTTCGACACTATGCTTTTTCAGTGCTCTGGAACGTCTGCAAAATCTCTTCATTGTCACCATGTGTGCTTCAGCCTCTTTGACAGCTGAAATATGTTTAATGTTATTGCTGCAGGTTACCTCAGAGCCTCCCTTTGAACACTACACAACTTTACCAAAGAAAGAGCGCACTTGTGGAGGAGCTCTTTGTGCGTATGTGTCTCTGTTTTTGAGAACATCTGGGTTTTGTCACACAGACTTTATTCCTTGTGAAAAGAGTGTTGATTTCATTAGTGCTCTTGGCGACAGGTTGGTGTATTCATGAATATCTTCACCTCTCGAGATGGACGACATCACTTCCGTTTTTACCAACAGCACAAATGGTTCTTTTCAACAGAGAAGACACAACTGTGTCAGGCTTTCTTCGGCACGTCTTAACAATCGGAGTGTGATGTATACAGCGAGCTAGACAGTACACAAACCCAGAATGTGCATCCAGTGATGATCGCCCTTTGTCTTTGGAGCAAACACCTGTCTCTGTCTGTTTAATGAATCAGTAATTACAATAGCGAAGTGTTATTTGGCAGCTCTCGTGGAAATATGGTTATGGTTAGATTAAGTTGTCAGAACCACTAGTCTGCACCAGCAGACCTAGATGGAGCTTCTCACCTGTTCATAGTGTATTTACTCACCTGCTGAGTATTTGATGAAACTTGCCTTATGAACATTAGCTTTAAATGAATGTGGGCTTCAGAGGTTCAGTTTCACATGTTTTAGTTGCGTTAATCAGTAACCAGAGGTGCAGCCATTTGTTAAGAAACATTTTTATTAATATTATTATTATCATCAATGTTGAAAGAAATTTTTTTTATTATCAATGTTGAAAACAGTTTTTGATGCTTAACGTGTGTATCTTGTGGAAATAATGATACCATTTAAACCTTTGTGGTAAGATTAAAGGATTAGTTCACTTCAGAATAAAAATTTCCTGATAATTTATTTACTCCCCCATGTCATCCAAGATGTTTATGTCTTTCTTTCTTTAGCCTTTCAGTGCAGCTTCAAAGGGCTCTATATGATCCTAGCCAAGGAATAAGGGTCTTATCTAAACGATCGGTCATTTTCTATACATATTTTATATATATATATATATATATATATATATATATATATACAGGTGCATCTCAATAAATTAGGATGTCGTGGAAAAGTTAATTTATTTCAGTATTTCAACTCAAATTGTGGAACTCGTGTATTAAATAAATTCAATGCACACAGACTGAAGTACTTTAAGTCTTTGATTCTTTTAATTGTGATGATTTTGGCTCACATTTAACAAAAACCCACCAATTCACCATCTCAATAAATTATAATACTTCATAAGATCAATAAAAAAAGGATATTTTAAACAGAAATGTCAGGCTTCTGAAAAGTATGTTCATTTCTATGCACTTAATACTTGGTTGGGCATCCTTTTGCATGAATTACTGCATCAATGCGACGTGGCATGGAGGCGATCAGCCTGTGGCACTGCTCAGGTGTAATGGAAGCCCAGGTTGCTTTGATAGCGGCCTTCAGGTCATCTGCATTGTTGGGTCTGGTGTCTCTCATCTTCCTCTTGACAATACCCCATAGAGAATCTATGGGGTTCAGGTCAGGCGAGTTTGCTGGCCAATCAAGCACAGTAACACCATGGTCATTGAACCAGCTTTTGGTACCTTTGGTAGTGTGGGCAGGTGCCAAATCCTGCTGGAAAATGAAATCAGCATCTCCATAAAGTTTGTCAGCATGAAGTGCTCTAAAATTTCCTGGTAGATGGCTGCGTTGACTGTGGACTTCAGAAAACATAGTGGACCAACACCAGCAGATGACATGGCAGCCCAAATCATCACTGACTGTGGAAACTTCACACTGGACTTCAAGCAACATGGTTTCTGTGCCTCTCCACTCTTCCTCCAGAGTCTGGGACCTTGATTTCCAAATGAAATGCAAAATTTACTTTCATCTGAAAAGAGGACTTTGGACCACTGAGCAACAGTCCAGTTCTTTTTCTCCTTAGCCCAGGTAAGACGCTTCTGACGTTGTCTTTGGTTCAGAAGTGGCTTGGTATGTGGAATGTGACAGTTGTAGCCCATTTCCTGAAGACGTCTGTGTGCGGTGGCTCTTGATGCACTGACTCCAGCTTCAGTCCACTCCTTTTGAAGCTCTCCTAAGTTCTTAAACGGCTTCGCCTGACAATCTTCTCAAGCCTGCGGTCATTCCTTTCATTTGTACACCTTTTCCTACCACACTTTTTCCTTCCAGTCAACTTTCCATGAATATGCTTTGGCACAGCACTCTGCGAACAGCCAGCTCTTTCAGCAATGACCCTCTGTGGCTTACCCTCATTGTAGAGGGTCTTGATGATCGTCTTCTGGACAACTGTCAAGTCAGCAGACTTCCCCATGACTGCTGTTGGGATTACTGACCTAAACCCAGTATTTATACCCTGAGAATGGTAATTTAATAGAACTTTGAGATACTGATTTTTTTATTTTGATGAGCAGCAAGCTGTGAACATAAAAATGAAAACAAAAAAGTCTGGAAATATTTTACTTTATGTCTAATAAATCTAGAATATATTTAAGTTTTACTTTTTGAATTAAAGGGATAGTTCACCCAAAAATGAAAATTTGATGTTTATCTGCTTACCCCCAGGGCATCCAAGATGTAGGTGACTTTGTTTCTTCAGTAGAACACAAATGATGATTTTTAACTCCAACCGTTGCGGTCTGTCAGTCATATAATGCATTGAAACGGTAACACCATCTATGAGAATAAAAAAAACATGCACAAACAAATCCAAATTAAACCCTGCGGCTCGTGACGACACATATATGTCCTAAGACACGAAACGATCGGTTTGTGCAAGAAACCGAACAGTATTTATATAATTTTTTACCTCTAATACACCACTATGTCCAACTGCCTTGCGCATCCGGTTGGTGAGGTCTGAATGCGCTCTGACAACGGAAGTGATGTCTCGCACTCATTGAAGTATAGGCGTGAGACATCACTTCCGTTGTCAGAGCGCGTTCAGACCTCACCAACTGATCGTTTCGTGTCTTAGGACATCAGTGTGTCGTCACGAGCCGCAGGGTTTAATTTGGATTTGTTTGTGCATGTTTTTTTTATTCTCAAAGATGGTGTTACCGTTTCAATGCATTATATGACTGACAGACCACAACGTTTGGAGTTAAAAATCATCATTTGTGTTCTACTGAAGAAACAAAGTCACCTACATCTTGGATGCCCTGGGGGTAAGCAGATAAACATCAAATGTTCATTTTTGGGTGAACTATCCCTTTAAATTACAGAAAAAAAAAAAAACTTTTTCATGATATTCTAATTTATTGAGATGCACCTGTATGTATGTGTGTGTGTGTATATATATATATATATATATATATACACTTTTTAACCACAAATGCTCGTCTTGCATTAGCTCTGCGATGCGCCACACATTACGTAGGCGGAATTTTATTTCTCAAGTAAATTTTGCCTACTCCTTTAAAATACTTTTTTAATTAATACTTTTATTCATCATGGATGCATTAAATTGATCAAAAGTGACAGTAAAGACAATGTTAGAAAATATTTCTATTTAATATATGCTTTTATAAATGTAATAAATACATTTAATAAATGCTGTTCATTGAACTTTCTATTCATCAAAGAATCCAGAAAAAAGTATCACCATTTTCACAAAAATTTTAAGCAGCATAACTGTTCTCAACATTGATAATAATAATAAATTTTTCTTGAGCACCAAATCGGCATAAATTATTAAAATGATTTATGAAGGATCGTGTTACTGAAGAATGAAATAAGGATGCTGAAAATTCAGCATTGCCATGACAGGAATAAATTACATTTTAAAATTAAAGCTGCAAGCAGTGATGAAAGGGCCCTTGCACCCTTGCCACCGCCACCCGGTGGCTTTAGGAAAACAGAGCACGGTGGGCAATATGCATTTAGGTATAGAAATATAGGAATATCATTTGTATTTGCCACACTTCCTGCTACCAGCTGGTGGCGCTATGACTATAACTAAATTTTGGCGTGTATATGTCTTCAGGCCATGGCACTTATCAAACGTGAAGTTTGAGACAGATTGGACATTGTATGCTTGAGTTACAACAACTTACTATTTCATAATGATAATAGCATGCTTTAGCACTCAGCTAAGTGTTGCTAGCATGTTTCAGAATGATTCTAGCATGTTGCATATTTTAGTCTGTTGCTAGTAGTGCATCACAGTGTTAAACACGTCACTTCCTGTTGCCAGTGGGTGGTGCTATTACTATAACTGAATATTGTCATGTACAGGTGCTGGTCATATAATTAGAATATCATCAAAAAGTTGATTTATTTCACTAATTCCATTCAAAAAGTGAAACTTGTATATTATTCATTCATTACACACAGACTGATATATTTCAAATGTTTATTTCTTTTAATTTTGATGATTATAACTGACAACTAAGGAAAATCCCAAATTCAGTATCTCAGAAAATTAGAATATTGTGAAAAGGTTCAACTTTGAAGACACCTGGTGCCACACTCTAATCAGCTAATTAACTCAAAACACCTGCAAAGGCCTTTAAATGGTCTCTCAGTTTAGTTCTGTAGGCTACACAATCATGGGGAAGACTGCTGACTTGACAGTTGTCCAAAAGACGACCATTGACACCTTGCACAAGGAGGGCAAGACACAAAAGGTCATTGCAAAAGAGGCTGGCTGTTCACAGAGCTCTGTGTCCAAGCACATTAATAGAGAGGCGAAGGAAAGGAAAAGATGTGGTAGAAAAAAGTGTACAAGCAATAGGGATAACCGCACCCTGGAGAGGATTGTGAAACAAAACCCATTCAAAAATGTGGGGGAGATTCACAAAGAGTGGACTGCAGCTGGAGTCGGTGCTTCAAGAACCACTACGCACAGACGTATGCAAGACATGGGTTTCAGCTGTCGTGTCAAGCCACTCTTGAACAACAGACAGCGTCAGAAGCGTCTCGCCTGGGCTAAAGACAAAAAGGACTGGACTGCTGCTGAGTGGTCCAAAGTTATGTTCTCTGATGAAAGTAAATTTTGCATTTCCTTTGGAAATCAAGGTCCCAGAGTCTGGAGGAAGAGAGGAGAGGCACACAATCCACATTGCTTGAGGTCCAGTGTAAAGTTTCCACGGTCAGTGATGGTTTGGGGTGCCATGTCATCTGCTGGTGTTGGTCCACTGTGTTTTCTGAGGTCCAAGGTCAACGTAGCCGTATACCAGGAAGTTTTAGAGCACTTCATGCTTCCTGCTGCTGACCAACTTTATGGAGATGCAGATTTCATTTTCCAACAGGACTTGGCACCTGCACACAGTGCCAAAGCTACCAGTACCTGGTTTAAGGACCATGGTATCCCTGTTCTTAATTGGCCAGCAAACTTACCTGACCTTAACCCCATAGAAAATCTATGGGGTATTGTGAAGAGGAAGATGCGATATGCCAGACCCAACAATGCAGAAGAGCTGAAGGCCACTATCAGAGCAACCTGGGCTCTTATAACACCTGAGCAGTGCCACAGACTGATCGACTCCATGCCACACCGCATTGCTGCAGTAATTCAGGCAAAAGGAGCCCCAACTAAGTAATGAGTGCTGTACATGCTCATACTTTTCATGTTCATACTTTTCAGTTGGCCAAGATTTCTAAAAATACTTTCTTTGTATTGGTCATTAGTAATATTCTAATTTTCTGAGATACTGAATTTGGGATTTTCCTTAGTTGTCAGTTATAATCATCAAAATTAAAAGAAATAAACATTTGAAATATATCAGTCTGTGTGTAATGAATGAATATAATATACAAGTTTCACTTTTTGAATGGAATTAGTGAAATAAATCAACTTTTTGATGATATTCTAATTATATGACCAGCACCTGTAGATGTGTTCAGGGCAGGCCTCTTCTCAAACATGTGAAATTTGGGGCAGATTGGACATTCTATGCCTGAGTTACAACAACTTCCTGTTTCATGGCAATAATCGCATACGTTAGCAAGTATTGCATGATTGTTTCTAGCATGTTTGGTACTTAATGGCATATTTAAATGTGTTTCAGGGAGTGAATTACAGTGTAAAGCATGCCTGTTGCCCGCAGTTGGCGCTATGACTGTAACTGAATATTGGCATGTAGATGTCTTCAGGCCAGGACTCTTATAAAAAAATGTGAAGTTTGGGACAGATCAGACTTTGTATGCCCGAGTTACAACAACTTCCTGTTTCATGGCGAAACATCGAGAACATTTCTGTTGGGTTTTCAGATTTTGCTCCCAGGGACTTTTTTTGTAGGTATTGGGCTGTTACATGTGTCTACCGAATTCCATACTTGTACGTGAAACATAGCATGAAGGAATTTTGTAGGTGGCGCTATCAAGCCATTTTGCCACACCTAATTCTGAAACCCATATCAGACTTAAATTTTCACCACTTTTGACGTGTGTGCAAAGTTTCATGAGTTTTCGAGCACGTTTAGGCCCTCAAAAATGCGATAGAGAAGAAGGAAAATAGACCAAACAATTACAATAGGGTCCTTACACCATCGGTGCTCGGGCCCTAATTAGGGTTGTCAATAGTCAAAAATTTTTAATCATGATTAATTGCATCCGTATCGTGAAATCAAGCATACACCATTTATCTTGTTTAACATGTTCATTCTGTCATCATTTGCTATATCCAGCAAAGTAAACCTTCAGGTTGAAGGGTAATTCTTACAAAAAATGTTTTTTCTGCAAACTATTTTTTAGGGTAAATTTAGGTGTCTTTTCAAAAAAGGACACTTGGAGACTCCAAAATAACACCAAATAACCAAATGATATAAGGATTCAATATAAATCGTAAATTTACGCACTTCAAAGCACACATGAAAAAAAAAACATTACAGAAAAAATCTTTTCAGAATTTACAGTGTATAGTATGTGTACAGTGGTTGCATTTTAGACAAGTGAAGATGCCAAAAATGGAGATTCCAATAAACCCTAAACTAGGGGTCGGCAATTAAGTTTGGCATCGGGCCAAAGTTTGAGCTGTTACTCTGTGTTAAATCCTGTAGTAGGACAGTCATTAACAAAAAGCCATATTTGTGTGGTGGTGTCCGTGTTTTACACTGGACAAATTAATAAAGTGGAGTAGAGTGGAGTGGAGTATCTTCATTCACCAACTTGCAACACAGACCGCCTTGCTAAAACACACATATGTGGGAGATGCGGAATGATAAAAATAACTCAAAATAAAAGAGGACTTGAATAAGCCCATTAATGGCATGTTCGAGTCATGCTCTTAACGAACTGTGTTTTATTTCCTCTTTCCATATTGTGAATAATAAATGTGTCTCAACGAAGTTGTCACTATTTTCAAAGTATATATCACCATGTCTACACTGGACGCGAGCGGCATGATGCGATGTGTCAAAAGATAATAGAACCCATTTTAATCAGTGATATTGTCTACACTGGACGCGGCGCGGTGCGACACGAGTCACGCGACACAACACATTCCCGACAGTGAACGCATTCCCTGTTCTGTTTCTGACGTAGTCCAAGTGCTTTGGAAGGGTCGGTTTGTCGAGTTCAGAGTAGACAGCTTTTAGCTGTTGCGGCGCGTTGCGCTGCAAAAGCAGTCACGTCTGGTGTAGACACGGTGATAATATTAGACGGCACCATGAGACGAAGATTTATTTCAGAACCAGCCGCTATCAAAATATTCTGGCTGCGGGCGCGGGCCAGATATTTTTGCTGGCGGGCAGTTTTGGCCCGTGGGCCACCTATTGCCGACCACTACCCTAAACCAACCCCCTTGACCTGACTGCATATGCCTACTATAGTACACAGATTCATTCAGAATTACTAAACACAGCAACATACACATGACAGATAAAAACATGATACTAAATGCAAGTCTCGAAATTGTGACCATTTTGGTCGCATATGCTCCCAAAATTTAGTCTGTGCAACCTCAAAATATATTTGGGAGCATTTGTGCGAGTACAAATAATTCTTGTGGTGCGACCTGTTTTCTAGGGAGACACTGGTCGACCGGATATAAATCGGAATGGGACAGTTTTTGCTCCAAACACACGATCGGCAATTTGTTTTTAGTTTTATTTTGGCCGATCTTTGTTCCGGACTTGCACAAAAACTGCATTGCAATCATTTCCCAAAATGTCATTTGTGTGAAAATTTTACAAAGTCTGTAAACAAGATGTTAACAGGCCAAAATTGGAACGTGCTGAAGACTGACGCAAAGAAGAGAACACAGACGTGCCAGCAGAGAAAATACTGGTACCAGTCACAGCAAGCTCATTGTTCATGATGCATGCAATATAAGAAGAAAAATATAAATATTGAATTAGGTTTATATGAATGTATCTCTGAAGGGAACTGATTGCCTTCAGAAAAGTTTAGACGGCATTTTCTCCATATAAAACAGTTTGTGTACAGCGATACCCAAAGAAACGCTATGTCGCTGTTGTTCCATAAGTGTCACCCTCAATCCTGTTGGAGAGTAAATTTGTATTTCATTCAGTCCATCTGCTGTTTTGTGCTGGTCTGCTGGTGTGTCTTATATAGCATAATTTCACAAATCTAAAGTCAAACCATTCTGTTTTTACTTTAAATCCTATAATTAAATATAATTTAAATAAAAACAAATGCTCATGCTACATGTGTGTAGCATCTTTGTTTGGATCATAATTAAAATGCAGTGGTGCCTCTAATTTCAAATGGCTACAGATATTTTTGTTTAAGACCAGTTTGGCCTGTTATAGAGCAAATAAACAACAAATAAGTTTCCTTTAAAAAAACAGCAGCTGGTATCGGAATTTGCCCATTTGGCTGTAAAAAAACAAAAAAAACAAACAAATCTGAATCGGCCATGTAAAAACATGATCGGTGCATCACTACTATTTTCATTTCTGTAAAAAAAAAATGCAGTGTTGGTTTTAAATAAAAGAAATCTGTTTATAATATATACATATAATTGTAGTTGTGGTGCATGCTCCTTAATTTTTGGTGGGTGCTCCTACATTTTTGAAGTTAGGAGAACCTGTGCTATCAAGTAAAAAACTTAATTTCGAGCCCTAGAATATGTGTGGAAACAACAGAAAAGTGTCTGTGCATAATTACAGTGTGCGATCAGTGCATCAAGATTGCAAGTACACTGTTTGTTTGCGCATCAATATTAACGGACTCGCGCATGCTTACTGCATGACTCCTGGATGTCACCGCAATCGTCTTTACCTTGTTTGCAATCCTCATCCATCAAAACTTTACTTGCAAGAAGCTGGTTTGCTTTATCCAGCTGAGAAACGTAGTTTGGCATATCATCTGTCCATACAGCAGTGTTCCGTTCAGTCCGTATTTCACACAGCATGATATGTGAGGGCTTGCGCTCTTCAGAAACAATCACAGAATATGACAGAGAGCTTGTTTTAAAGTGGCCCTATTAAGCTATTTTAAAGGTGCCTAATTTTGTTTTGGAGGTCTCCTACAAACATGCACCAAAGGTCAAGAAACACTTTCATTTCCTCATAGTATACATTGCACATCACATTTTTCTCTCTAAATCCCTCCTTTCCGAGAGCCTACTCTGCTCTGATTGGCCAGATGATCCAGTCTGTTGTGAATGGTCGACCGCTTACAGTGTGTGTCTGAAATGAAATTTCCATTACCATAACTTACATTCAGCTCCGAAGGCTTCCTCAGTCCTCAGCGATTGTACACACTGTAAAGACAGTAACGATGGACCAATGAAACATTGGAAGAACTAGTTATTCAACCCAAACCTCCTATGTAACATTAAAGTTTGTAAAAAAATCTGGCTCCATCCTTTACCATTACTCAAAGCAGTAAGAAAGACAGACAATCTGCATTAATTAACACAATGTTAGTTAGTAGTGGGTCCACAGCTGATTAGCAGAAGTATTTCATAGTAGTAAGGTGAGTTAGCCGGTTAGCCGGAGACCTACACAGCATAAAACACAAAAATATGTATTTTGAACAACCGGTAGAAAATATATGATCTATATGAGCAAGTTGGTCCATCTTTAATAGATAAGTGTTTTGTAAATCCCATTTATAGACCTTACAGAGATTTGAGAAGCAGTCATCAAAAGGTTATACTGCTGTTGTTTCGCTGTGGTAATTTTAACCACTGACTCTTCACATCCTCATCTTTTGGAACTGTTTAAAAAGAGAATTTTTTTTTGCAGAGCAGAAAACAATGTCTTAGCGGTTTAAAATGATCTGATCACATACAGAGAAGCGAAATCGGGTTAAAGGGTTAGAAGAATAGAAATTTCCGCCTACCAGTATTACAGTCGCTTGCTCTATTGTAGATGCTCTGTTTGATAAACTCCCAACTTCTAAGATCACTGCGTGACGTAAATTACGTTAACGACGCAATTTCATGTGCTTCAGTAATTTATTTGCGTTAAATAATTTTACCACATTTAGGATTTTAAATTAATTGTATGTGTTAACCAGGGCATAGGGCATCGACAGCCCTATTTAAAATATATTCAAATAGAATATAATTTGTAATAATATTTAGCCATACTTTTTTTACTGTATTTTTGATTAAACAAATGCAGCTTTGGTGAGCATAAAAGACTTCTTTTAAAAACATAAATTTTTTTTAATGTTTACAAACTTTTGACAGGTACTGTTATATATATATGTATATATATGTATATCTCAATTTGGTAAAGTTCACTCAAAATTATGTCAAAATGCCTGTCTCCACGAGTAGCCTCGTAAACACATTTGGTTATGTCTTAAGTAAAAATAAACAGTTGCGAAATAAAACACATATTGTAACACTATGTTCAATCTGGACATTAGGTCTTAAAGTGACAGCAGCCTAATAAACCTGCTGCTGTCTGTGGTTTCAATTTTAATAAAACAACAAAGGACAAAGAAAAAAAAAACACTCAAATATGAACCACTGGCCCAACCAGGCAAGTAGAAAAAAAAGTAGGAAAAAAGTTGGTTGACAAGTGAATGTAAACAGTTGAGAAATAATATGCATGTGTAACACTATATTCAGTTCGGGTATTAAAGTGACAGCAGCCTTAAATACCTGCTGCTGTCTGTCGCATTAATATTACTTAAACAACAAAAGCCAAAAAGAAAATCACTCACTGTAAGAACTTCCTGAAAAACTTAAAGCACTTTTTATTTCATGTGTCTTTGTTCTACTGTGTTTGTTTGTGCTATTGCTTGCAATTTATTTATTTGTTATTGTTGTATTGCTGACTGTTCACTTGTCTTTAATAATTTTTGAACTTTATATTAGTTGAGCTAGTAGTTTTTGCTGTGGTAATGAAACTGGAAATGAGAATTGTGAAATTTATATACACACAAAGTTTGTGCAAATTTTAACATCAACATGTTTTCTTCCACAGGTTTCAGCATCAAGGCAGTGCCATTTGAAAATGCGATACTGAATGTGAAGGAACTAGGAGGTAATAAGAACAAATAGACTCATCATCTCCTCTCCAAGTATTGGAGAGTAGACTGTTGCCAATCCAGTGATCTCTGAGTTTAGCCACCTGTACTCTAAGAAGGGGTGCTTACCTCAGTGTCTCCTACTTCCCAGTAAAAGCACAGTTGCACAGAAGGTTTAAAGAGTAAGACATTACAGGTCAGTCAAGTTTAGTAGGCATTTGCTAAGCAAATACATATTATCTCTTTTCGCAGATGGCCTTGCAAACAGGGAAAGCAAGTTAATGCCTGTGATAGCCACACACGCACCTGCAATTTTCTGTTTGTGGCATTCATAGAATAAACAAATATGGGTTATTTAGCTAGCACATTTTGTGTTGTCACACAGCAAAATAATTTTCTTGATCAGTAAAGGAATTTATCCTCTTGTTTTTAAGCATAAACACTTTCTAAATTGTTAAATATTAAAAAAAAAAAGAAAAAAAAAAAAAAAAAGTAATTTAAAAAACTCTGAAGATATATTCTCTACATCTATTTTTAAAATGCATCTTATTAAACTTTGTGAACAATTAATCCCTGCATGTTTTTTTTTTTTTTTTATAACTTTTTTGACATTGTGATTTTTAATCAAAATGTCATAGCTTGATCTAATGAAATGACACACTTCTTTCTGATGACGTATCCAGACTTTCTTCAATCATAGGCCACTTAAACCCAAGGTTGCATTCATCTGCCTCAATTTTTTACTGCAACCTTTACATCTAAAAATCATCAACAACCGATAGGCAGTCAATAACCGATAAGCCCCGCCCTACATTTACACTCAGACTTTCACTACACAAGATCTTTACTTCCATTTCCATTTCACTTTAATATTTAATGCAGTTTTGCTTAAAGGGGTGGTTTATTGCGATTTCACTTTTTTTAACTTTAGTTAGTGTGTAATGTTGCTGCTTGAGCATAAACAGTATCTGCAAAGTTACAGCGCTGAAAGTTCAATGCAAATGGAGATATTATTTCATGTATAAAAAAAATTACAACAAAGAAAGGGTAGAAAATATGAAGCTATAGAAGATATATATTTGTTTATTATAAATCATTTTTATTATATGTGCAATACAAAATATTCTTCTGTCATAATTACATAGCTGTCTCATCTCCATCATTTACAGAGTCAGTTAAAAAAAAAAAAAAAAAAAACGACAAAAATACTGAATTCGAAAATTCTGTACAGTATAATTGCAGACGTTGGTTTAGCTTGGGTTATTTCATGCTTGTGAAGAAGAGCATAACACATTATTTTTCATGTCAGACATTCATGTCAGAGTTGATTTTTACCTAATATAAATTTAATATTTAAATTGTCAATCAAAATCTCATCCTCCTTTATCCTCTCTATTTTACACATATAACTAATCTGACAGGATGGTTCCTTTGGACCAGATACAAAGCCACAGATACAGTGTTGGAAGATGCTTGTTGTTGTAGGATTGCTGAACAGAAAGAAGTCTGTGGAGAGAGAAATAAATCAGAGCCCGACTCTGTTTATGAGAATGTTAGGGGAGCTTCTCTTTGAAGTGATTTATGTGTTTTGTGGGACGTGGGGGGACATTACAGGTGCACTCTGTATCATGACAAGTGGCCCTACCGACGCAACAGAATCAAGAGTCCACTTTAAGAAAAACAACAGGGATAGAGAACACAGTAATCCATGGGGAGGCCTGACTAAATCTGAAATGCATATGGAGGGCCGTGAAATGAAGCTTCTCCACTAGGTGAGGTCAGAGCCCCCGGGGATGTTTTTAATGGATTGCGGCCTCCAGTGTTCTTTAAGATGAGGCTGATGTATCACCTGGAGCAGGACACATCTGCTCTGACTGAAAGTTTGCAGAGTACCTGAAAGGGAATACAGCTGTAAAAGATGTGTTGTGCATGTGTTTTTATGCTGCCCCATGAACTGCCTTCCTTTGGTCATTGATGCATATAACCTACTGAGATGTCTCCACTCTTGGTGAAACTATATTATTCTTAGGCTGTGCATCTAGATCAGTGGTTCTTAACCTTTTTGTCTCTAAGGCCCAAAATATTTCTTCATTTATTCTTCAAATATTTCTTGAGCATTTCTGAGAGACTTTGAACCAGCCTGAGCCAAAGAGCACTTTTGTTTTTGACCCCAGGGATTTCTCCCCAGAACTGCAAGTGAAAACACACAGTTGATGAGGTGGAGCAAGCACTGAAAAAATTGAAGAGCAGCAAGGCAGCAGATCAAGACTAGATTCCCGCAAAACTTCTGAAATATGGCGGGGTTAGTGTTGTACAAGCACTGGCACAGCTGATGAATAAATGTTGGGAAGAAGAACAAGTACCAGATGAGTGGCGCCAAAGCATGATTGTGAAGTTGCTGAAGAATGGAAACATCACTTACTTTAGTAACTGCCGTGGTATCACGCTACTGTCAGTGCCAGGAAAAGCTTTTTGCACTGTCCTGCTAGTAAGGCTCTGAGATGATGCACAGTTGCGAGAAGAGCAAGCAGGATTCCGGCACGGCCGGTCTTGCACAGAACAAATCTTCATACTGTGCAACATCATTAAACAGTGTGTTCAATTTCAACATCCTCTCACAGTCAATTTAATTGACTTTGAGAAAGCATTCGACAGCATTCACCACGATTCACTCTGGCAAATCTATCATAACTCAAAGTGTTGCTTCCAAACTGACATGGGAACATCTGAGATCTTTGACGTTGTGACAGGTGTCAGGCAAGCGTGCATTTTGTCACCCCTGCTGTTCCTGCTCACCATAGACTATGTCATGCGGAACACAGCAAGTGGAAATGACTGCGTCATTTCATGGACAGACCAGACAAGTTTGGCCGATCTGGACTTCACAGATGATATCGCATTACTAGCAGAGTCACGGGAGAAGCTACAGCAACTTACCACCAGGTTAGAAAGGTTTGTGCTTAAGATGGGTCTGTGGATCAACATCAAAAACATCCAAGTGATGCAAATGAGCAGGAAAGACAAATATCTACTGATGCTAGTCCCATTGGCAATCTGCCGCTTGCTGATATAGACCGGTTTACATACTTGGGCAGTGTGATCACACAGGACAGTGACGCAGAGCCAGACGTAAACCAGCACATTGGCAAGGCAGCCAATTTGTTCCAACGGATGTGCAACATCTGGATATTACCCAGCATTAGCATGCCACTCAGGATCCGCCTCTATCCACCTTTTTCCTGATAAGCCTACTACATTTTGGATTATGAGAGGCACTTCCGGTTTGGGGAAGTTCCACTCAAAAAGACTGAAACAAATCATTTCAAATCATAAGGTTGCAAATAATCCTTATCTGTCAGTTTGACTGAACGAGCTGTAAAATGTCCTTCACATTCGATTTTCAGACGTCAGGAGAATAATGTAACACTTGGGGCCAGATTTACTAACAACTTGCTCCAGCGCAAAATACGGTGGCCGAGAGAGCTCAACTGAAAACAAACAAACATGCAAATAGAAAAAACACCAGCAAATAAAGAAAACATCTTCATCAGTTTGACAACACATGCGCTGCAAAGGTTCACAACACATGCAAATACAGAAACGCGCTGAAAAAGTTCACAACACAAGCAAATACAGAAATGCACTGCAAAAGTTCACAACACATGCAAACACAGAAATGCACTGCAAAAGTTCACAACACATGCAAATACAAAAACGCGTTGCAAAAGTTCACAACACATGCAAATACAAAAACCCGTTGCAAAAGTTCACAACACATGCAAATACAAAAACGCGTTGCAAAAGTTTACAACACATGCAAATACAAAAACCCGTTGCAAAAGTTCACAACACATGCAAATACAAAAACGCGTTGCAAAAGTTTACAACACATACAGAAACGTGCTGCAAATAGCACATACCAGGCCCTGTGATCTCAATCCCCCCTCTGCGATGATCGGAATGATGATGATGATGATGATGAGGATGATTAGGCTACTTTTAGAATTAAATTAATATTTTAATTTGCCCCGCAATAATTTATAGTGCATCATGCATAACCGACGCGCTGTAATAAGATTAGCTAACTCCTCATTTAAAAAAAACAACTTGTTTAACACCTACATCACCTACATTTTTTCACTACATATGGGCCACAAGAGAAATATTAAGAAATAAATTAAAGTTAATTAGTGTTATCAGAACATGTTGAAGCAGCACTCTCATCGCTGAGTTTTTAGTTTCACTTTCTGCAGTGAATAATTGACTGGGATTTGAGACATAAAATCAAGTAAATTATTAAATATATATATATATATATATATATATATATATATATATATTTATTATAAATAATTTATTAATAATATTTTTTAACGCAAAATAATACCCCCCAAAATCGTTTGTACTGGCTCCGGGACTGGCACAGACCACAACGAAAATGTTTTAAGGGGACACCAACAAGTGACGAACCTGTCTGGGACCGCTTATTGTTCAATGTTTACTCTTCAGTGGTGTGCACCTGAAAGGTGAGTTTTTTGTTTATCTTAACATCCTGATCGTATGTGCATTATGAGCAGGCCTATTTGCAGCACGTTTCTGTATTTGCATGTGTTGTGAACTTTTGCAGCGTGTTTCTGTATTTGCTTGTGTTGTGAACTTTTGCAGCGCATTTCTGTAATTGCATGTGTTGTGAACTTTTGCAGCGCGTTTTTGTATTTGCTTGTGTTGTGAACATTTGCAGCGCGTTTTTGTATTTGCATGTGTTGTGAACTTTTGCAGCGCGTTTCTGTATTTGCATGTGTTGTGAACTTTTGCAGCGCGTTTCTGTATTTGCTTGTGTTTTGAACTTTTGCAGCGCGTTTCTGTATTTGCATGTGTTGTGAACTTCTGCAGCGTGTTTCTGTATTTGCTTGTGTTGTGAACTTTTGTAGTGCGTTTCTGTATTTGCATGTGTTGTGAACTTTTGCAGCGCGTTTCTGTATTTGCTTGTGTTGTGAACTTTTGCAGCACGTTTCTGTATTTGCTTGTGTTGTGAACTTTTGTAGCGCATGTGTTGTCAAACTGATGAAGATGTTTTCTTTATTTGCTGGTGTTTTTTCTATTTGCATGTGTTTTCTTCATTTGCAGTGCGTTGAGCTCTCTCGGCCACCGTACGCAAACCCTCTTTTGCCGTAAAAAAAACTACTGTCAGGATTTTACAAGAACACGCAGTGCAAAATTAGCGCTGAAAATGCGTGGACTGAGTTGTTTTTGCAGCTGATCTTATTGCATATGCATTTATAGGAGTTTCCCTTTCAGACGCGAAAGTTATTGGAGGAGAGTATTTACATGAATCACGCAACATGATTTACTAATGTTTGCGCTAGTCAATTTACTGGTATTTGCGCTATTATTTAGCGCCCAAAAATAGCATGTCTTAACCCATTTTGCGACATGGCTGCAATAGTTGCGGCTAGGAGGAGACACCGCAGAGAACAGAGAACGCATGGTAGGAGGGAGAAAATATTTTCCACTCGTATTAATTTCTTTGGAATGCCAGAGGAAGACGTTATCCGAACCATTACGTTATAGCGACCCAGCGCTAATTTGCACTACTCTTGGTAGATTGCGTTGGTCATTATGTAAATGATTTGACTGCATCTGTGTTCTTTAATTTGCGTGTCAGCAGTAGATCACACGCAAAACTTGCCACTCCCATCTGCGCATTTGTGGAATTGCGCTCATGCTAATTTTCCCCCGTTTAGTAAATCTTGCCCTTGGTATTTTAATGTGACATAGTATAACAAGAATATATATGCCAAGAGCTCTTTTCAGTCACTGAATTCTTTTACTCCTGATTATTTTCTCTTTTTTCCTTTGTATTCTGCTGCAACAGTATGAAAAAGGATAACATATACTGTAAATTTTTTTTGGACTGCGTATTTTTAATTTACAATATATCCCATGAATAATTCACTGGAATGCACTAAGGGTACGTTTACATTACAACGATATACTAAAAATGGAAAAGTTTTTTCTTTGGCGTTTTTCGCGTACAGATGACAATGTTGTCAAAACGATCCCTGTTCTACAGAGCCCCGCACATGACATTCAAGAAAAAAATTAAATCGTGCACACGATTTACTAATTCCTTCCCTCAATTTACTAAATCGTGTGCACGATTTACTAATTCGTTCCCTCGATTTACTAAATCGTGCTCATGATTTATAAATTGAGGGAACGAAATAGTAAATTGTGCACATGATTTAGTAAATTGAGGGAACGAATTAGTAAATCGTGCGCATGATTTAGCCTACTATTTTTTTCCTGCATATCATGTCCGGGGCTCCGTACCGTTCACACAGATCTGCGGAATTGATGAAAAATGCTGCATTATGCATGCCAGGCTAGTAGTTGGCGAGGTCACTTTGTATAGAAAAACTATGTGCCTATAGACTGAACGTAATACGCATGCACATGATATCACCGTTTTCACAAATTCGCGTTTTTGTAGTTTACACAGAGACAGTAACGGTATCATTTTGAAAAACTTGCACTTTGAAACCTGTTTTCAAAAGTTTGCGTTTTCAGGCCCCAAAACACTGTTGTCATGTAAATGAACAGCCAAAACACATAAAAAGTTTTCTGTTTTTAGTTGAAAATGGTGCCGTCCAAACGCCCCCTAAGAATGTCTCTTTCCAGGTTTGTTTTCTACGGAGCCCCGCACATGACATGCAAGAAAAAAAAATTAATTGTGCGCACGATTTACTAATTCGTTCCCTCGATTTACTAAATTGTGCGCACAATTTACTAAAACGTGCGCACGATTTACTATTTCGTTCCCTCGATTTATAAATCATGTGCATGATTTATAAATCGGATGATTTACTATTTCATTCCCTCAATTTACTAAAACGTGCCCATTGATTTACTATTTTGTTACCTCGATTTATAAATCATGTGCATGATTTATAAATCGAGGGAACGAAATAGTAAATCGTGCGCACGTTTTAGTAAATCGAGGGAATGAAATATTAAAGCATGCGCACGTTTTAGTAAATTGTGCGCACGATTTAGTAAATCGAGGGAACGAATTAGTAAATTGTGCGCACGAATTAGGGACGAACAAGGATGCTTTAAAATGCCAAACGTCTCCCCTTTTCCTAATTCCCCTGATCCCTATTAGTGTTACGGATTCACCAGGCTCCACCGTCACTCCCTCACAATAATCATACTCACCAGAATACTAACAGCCTGCACCTGCTCCCCATTAGCACACCACTCCCCTGTAAGTCAAGTTTGTGAAGTTAATACTTACCTGGATACCCACGAGGTGTGTGCTTCCCTCCTGCCACAGATTTTCTCCTTCACAATCTCCTCTTCATCCTTTCAACACAGAAAGAACTTAGTTATATACTATTCATCTGCCATAACCTGTAATTTCTCTAAAAATAAATGGCACCCTGCCCCGCCCTCTCATTGTTCAGCGCCTAGATTTCGTTCTTGCTCTAGTCGTTATCACTGCGTGGTGTGACGCTCTGCTCAATATTCGTCTCTATGCATGTGCGCTCTGCTCAGTTGCTCACGGCCCATGGTTTGTATGGTTCACATACATTGTACATTGGGTTTAATTTATCGGCATAGAACTAGTGTTTAATGTGATAGTTTCATCCTTACATCAAAAACATTATATATTGTTAGTCCCGAGATTCTTCACAACAGTGAGTAAGTATATAAATCCGCTATTAATGTTTGTGTGTCCTAATGGTCTGGTGGTAGAACTTTTGTTAAGCATGTCAGAGGTTCTGGGTTATAATCCACTCTTGTATAGTTAATTTTTTTCTCATTAAATCAGAGATGTTGATGTAAAACAGAAAAAGATGTTTATAGCAATGTTCAAAGCTCAGGGAAGAAGGAGGCGTGAACCGGTGAACATTCAACAAAACTTTATTAAAAAAATAAACATAAATAACAAAACAAAAGTAAAGCAGCAGTCCATCACAGACGACTCCCACCCGCAAATTATGCCTATGGTTGAGACTTCGTCCTGTATTACGCCATTGAAGAGTCATGCGATCGTGGTTGGTGTTCACCTGAATTGACGTCATTCGCTACAGTTGTTTTTTCAATGACATACGACTCGCATTGACCTGGGAATATCTGATCTGTCCGCTTACATGGCAGACGCAAATGCACACATCCGATTCATATCAGATTTATTTTCACATATGAATGAAGCCTGAAACCAATCTGAGAAAATCAGAGTCCATTTGCTTTTTTCCTGCTCACACGTTCGTGGGTCATATCCGATCTGTGATACACGGGAGGAAAAAAATCGGAATTAGGTCACTTGAACCATGTGATGTAAATACGGCCTAATAGAATATTGAATCTTTATCCACTACGTATCTATCACTAGCAAAGCCTAGCAACTACCTTAGGACATGCTAGCAATGTATTAAAACATGCTATCAACATTCTAAAACATGCTATCAACTTTCTAAAACTTGCTAGTTAATTCATGTTAGCAACATGTTAGCAACATGCTAAATCATGTTAGCAGTGTGCTAAATCATGCTAGCAATGTGTTAAATAATGTTAGCAATGTGTTAAATCGTGTAAGCAATATGTTATTTCATGGAAACAATGTTAATTGATGCTAACAATGTGTTAAAACATGCTAGCAATGTGCTAAAACATTCTAGCACCATGTTAATTAATGTTGACAACATGTTAAAACATGCTAACAATGTGAAATAATATTAGCAATGTGTTAATTCATGTTAACAATATGCTAATTCAGACTAGCAACATGCTAGCAATATCTTAAAACATGCTAGCATGTGCCAACCATGATGTCAGCATGTTAATGCTAACAATGTGTTGAAACATGCTAGCAACGTGCTAAAATATGTTAGCAATGTGTTAAATCATGTTAGCAATCTGTTAATTCATGTTAATGTTGTTTATGTCTATGTGATGTTTTTAATATGCTTTAAGACAAACCATATGCAAATTCATAAGTCAACACCATCGCTGAGTATTTTCTCCTTAAAACTGAAGTGAAAAAAAGACTGTCTCAAATGCGGTTTGAAATCGCCGCTGTTACTTACGTCACAAACAACCTTGTGATCAATCATGTCAATGTGCAGCCATGCTTTAGCATATCATTACTATGCTGTGAAGCAAGGGTGTCTCAAGAGAAGCCAAGTTATCCTGTTATATTTTTCTGTTGATATGAAAAATCGGGTATATTAAGATATATAGAGGGTGAATTATGTATATTACAACGTTATGATGAACTATATGCCTTTCTCCACTGATTTTCTAAGTTGTTCAGAGCATTTCTAAGGATGCTGGTTTTTAGACGGCAGCTGTCTGATTTAGAGATGGTGAATGGGAACACGGCTTGTGTAACATTAGCAACACATTATTAGCTGTAGCAACACGTTATTAGCTGTTTGATAACTTAGTCAAGCAAAAGACTAATCATATTAATTATCGTCAAATATTGTATTGAGACTATCTCTCCACTACATTACATATTCCATATGTACAGGAATTTGATCCTCCATAAATGGTGATGTGAATACTCTTTAAGATGATCCGACTGTGCCAGTCATGCCCTAATTAGTGCCATATAAAACACCCATAGTGGCGTGCGTTCATTGCTTCTTTGATCTCCACTTTGGTGCAAGACATGGAAGCTCTATACTTTGTTCAGCATATATTCCACTTACTGTAAGGTTGGGCGTCTGCTTCGGGCAGCCTCCCAGGATTGCTGTCGTGAAGTAAGGTTGGGCGTCTGCTTCGGGCAGCCTCCCAGGATTGCTGTTGTGAAGTTTTCTCATCTGTTTTCAGTACATTGATTGAAGTGCTCTGTGAAGCGTATCGCACAAGGTGGTGTAAGCTAACGCGCCTAGGAGCAGCTTTGTGTTCTTACCGTTCATAGTAAGATCCGAGCAAACTTCTTTTATCCCATCCAATTCTCTGCTTCTGGTGTGCCGCAAAGTGGCTAATCCAGTCAGATAGTGTGGATGTACAACGGTGTGTAAACATTCGCGGGCTGCTTCCTGGTAGCATCAGAGTGGCAGAAGTTTGAGCCCAGCTCGTCACTTCCAGGTACAATCAAGAAATTCAGATGGGAGACCATTTCTCCTCTGTGGCAGCAGAAGACATGGATGTACTGAATCTATTCCCCTCAGATGAGGAGGATGAGTTTGTTGAAGAGAGGCATGCTGAACAAGATTCAGCAGTAGGGGAAACATCTATGGCTGTTTGATTAAAAAAGAGATCATTGGTAGAGCAGCAAAAGCATTACACATCCCTATGCTGGAAAATCTGTCTAACCCTCTCTCAAGATTCAAAGAGGAGTCAGAGGCTCAGCCTGGTCCAGTTAAAGTCCCCTTTCTTCGTTCCCCTTTTTATCGCCTTCCACTAAGTTTTGGGTAGGGCTGGCTGCCTTAGTAAAAATTGCAGAATAATGGATGGTTAAGTTAACCCTCTGGAGTCTGAGGCTGATTTGGGGTCCTGGTGTAGTTTTGACACGCCATGACATTTGTGCTTTTTTCAGTTGTTTAGAAACATATTAATGACAAAAGTCTAATTACACTGTATTCTGCAGAAAATAGGCTACAGTAATATGTGAGCAACCAGTATGTACATGTTTGTATTTTTGAGAGAATTACGTATATGCATGGTTTTTGAAAAAATAAATAAATAAAAATAAGTCACAGAAATAAGGCCTCAAAATACATACAAAAATGTTTTTCACGAGACTTTTGGGAACTGTATATTTTAGTCTAGAGTTTTTGCTTCAAAATGATGTGGAAATTATCCTGCCTACTCGGACGTATAACACAATGTATTGATTTTAAATTTCTAAGACACTTTTTGTTTACACAGGCTGTATGCGAAGATGCGTGAATCTTCGTGAATAATGCTGTGATTCACACCTGAGGAGATTAAGACCCTGCCCCTAATGAGCCGCATAATGAGCCATTCAGTCAGGAATGTGACTGAGTGAACTAAGAAAGAATACAGTGGCAATAGAAATATGTAATTTGTTTGAAGTTTATTTAAAATATAATAAAACTATATAAATGAGAGTCAAAGACACATTTTGAGTACACAGTTATACCTGGAAATAAATCCTGTTCAAAGATATAAGTGAACATCACATACCTGGCATTTGGTGTTTCTGCACTTGAGGAAAAAAAAGAAAAAGAAGAAGAAGAAGAAAAAAACTCTCCTGCTTCCAGTCAGTGATCTCGGTATCATACTCATGCAGTCCAATGTGGGCAAATATCTGGTCACTATGATTCTCAAAGCTGTGAGATACAAACAGATCACATAAACAGAGAATATTTGTTTTCGATTTGACTTACATGATTTAAAACGTCTCAGGTTACGTATGTAACCATGGTTCCCTGAGAGGGAACGAGACGCTGCGTCAAGCGCTTTGGGAACGCCTCTGCGTGAATGCGTCGTGAAGCACATGTGAAATCTGTCCAATGGCGTGACGGAACGTCATAGGCGGGTGACGTCATGACCAGGAAACTATAAAGCACACACCCGAACCAAACAGAGTTAGCTTCTGAAAGTCGAAGTAAGTCGATACAGGCATGCAGGGAGTATGGCAACGGGAAGCAGCGTCTCGTTCCCTCTCAGGGAACCATGGTTACATACGTAACCTCAGACGTTCCCTTTCAAGGGAACTCGTGCTGCGTCAAGCGCTTTGGGAACGAGATACCCACGCCGCCATAAGACCGAGTGCCTGTCTGTGTGAAACTGTTCAGCGCACACTAAGACACCAGCACCCTTGACCCCGGGGTAGAGGCCACATCTAGGTTATAAAACCTAACAAAAGTGGACCCCGCCGCATCACAAACTTCTTGGAGGGACACTCCAGACAACAGGGCCAAAGAGGCCGCCATACTCCGTGTAGAGTGAGCACGGACCTTAAGAGGAGAAGGAAGACCGGCAGACTCATACGCAAGTGAGATGGCCTCAACTATCCACTTGCTCAAGGTTTGCTTAGATGCGGGGTGCCCCCTACGTGGGGCCCCGAAACAGACGAACAACTGATCCGTCTTACGCCACAGGGCAGCTCTGTGGACGTAAGCATCCAAAGCCCGAACCGGGCACAGCAAATTAAGTTTTTCCTGGTCTGGATCCAGAAATGGAGGAGGGCAAAAGGCCTGCAACATAATAGGGCCCGCCACATTAGTGGGGACCTTAGGGACATAACCTTCCCGAGGAAAGAGGAAGGCTTTTACCATGCCTGGCGCAAAGTCCAAGCAAGAGGGAGAGACCGAAAGGGCTTGTAGGTCACCAATTCTCTTTAACGAAGAGATAGCGAGGAGGAAAAGAGTCTTTAGAGTGAGGAATTTAACATGAACCTCTTCAATAGGCTCGAAAGGAGCAGTAGACAGGCCCTCCAACACTATAGCCAAGTCCCATGTGGGAACTCTCTGACGTGCCGCAGGCCTCAGCCTCAGAGTACCACGGAGGAAGCGAGTAACCCAAGGGTGTCTGCCCAGAGAAGCACCCTCCAAAGGAACATGGTAAGCCGCAACGGCCGCCACGTAGACCTTTAGCGTTGAAGGAGATAAACCAGAAGAAAATTTTTCTTGAAGAAACTCCAGAACTGTACCAACTGGGCAGTTAACAGGATCAACATTACGTTCTCTACACCAAGAAGAGAAAACATTCCATTTCAAGGAATACAGCTTCCTCGTGGAGGGAGCTCTGGAATGGAGCATAGTCTCCACTACCGCAGTAGAGAGACCAGAATCTAAGAGCTGTGCCCCCTCAGAGGCCACGCCCACAACTTCCACAACTCCGGGCAGGGGGTAAAGAATTGAGCCCCCCGCCTGCGAGAGTAGGTCCCTCCTGACCGGAATCTCCAGAGGAGAGCCGTCGAGGAGGGACATAAGGTCCGAGAACCATACTCGGCCCGGCCAAAACGGGGCTACTAGGAGCAACTGGACCCCGTCCTGGCGCACTCTCTCCAGAACTCCCGGAAGCAGAGCAATTGGGGGAAAGGCGTACAGACGCAGCCTCGGCCACGTCTGCACCATAGCGTCCAACCCCAGGGGGGCTGGATATGAGAGGGAGAAATATAGAGGACATTGGGTCGTTTCCAGAGACGCAAACAAGTCCACATCCGCTTTCCCGAAGCGCTCCCAAAGGAGCTCCACCACCTCGGGGTGGAGTCTCCACTCCCCGGGCCTCGGCCCCTGCCTCGACAGGATGTCTGCTTCCTGATTCAGACGCCCTGGGATGTAAACTGCCCTGACTGACAGCAACCTCCCTTGGGCCCACAGGAGGATCTGGTGTGCCAACTTGCATAAGGGGCGCGACCGCAGACCCCCCTGATGGTTTATATATGAGACCACCGCTGTGTTGTCCGTGCGGACCAACACATGATGGCCCCTGAGATCTGGGAGGAAGTGTTTGAGTGCCAGGAACACAGCCATCATCTCCAACTGGTTTATGTGCCAGGAAAGATAATGACCCTTCCACAGACCCTGAGTCGAGCGACCACTCATGATCGCCCCCCAACCAGTGAGGGACGCATCCGTCGTTAGCGTTACGCGACGACAAGGAGCCCCCAACACCGGGCCTTGGGAAAGAAACCAGGGTTTCTTCCACATGACACAAGCACGAAGGCATCGCCGCGTGACCTTGATCATGCGAAGCGGATTTCCCCTCGGGGAAAACCCCGTGGTTTTGAGCCACCACTGCAAAGGTCTCATGTACAGCAGGCCAAAAGGTATCACGTTGGACGCAGCTGCCATCAGACCTAACAGTCTCTGAAACTGTTTCACAGTGAGTGACTGACCCAGCTTCAGCTTGTTTACGGCTGTGAGAATGGCCTCTATGCGAGCTGGCGACAGACGAGCTTGCATTGACACAGAATCCCACACTACGCCTAGAAAAGAGGTTCTCTGAGCTGGAGAAAGCACACTCTTCTTTGCGTTTAGCTGTAACCCCAGACGCTTCATATGGGCGAGAACAGCATCTTGATGCTGAACCACCAACTCTTCTGACTGTGCTAGAATCAACCAGTCGTCTATGTAATTCAACACGCGGATGCCCTGGAGTCGCAGAGGAGCCAGAGCTGCATCCACGCATTTTGTGAAGGTGCGGGGAGATAAAGCTAGGCCGAAGGGAAGAACCCGATATTGGTACGCTTCGCCCCCGAAAGCGAACCTCAGGAACTTCCTGTGTTGAGGAAGGATGGATATATGAAAGTATGCGTTTTTCAGATCTATCGTGACAAACCAATCCTCGAACTTGATTTGTGACACGATCTGTTTCAGAGTTAGCATTCTGAACTTGAGCTTCTTTACAGAGCGGTTTAATAGGCGCAGATCTAGAATGGGACGCAACCCTCCATTCTTTCTTTGGAACTATAAAGTACCGGCTGTAAAACCCTGACTCCCTGCTGGGAGAAGGAACCCTTTCTATGGCTTCTTTTCGCAAGAGAGTCTGTACTTCCTGTTCCATAACCAGAGCCTGCTCGGGGCTCACCTCGGTGAACAAAACCCCGTTGAACCTGGGCGGTCGCAACCCGAACTGAATTCTGTACCCAAATTCTACTGTGCGCAGGACCCATTGAGATACGTTTGACAGAAGTTTCCACGCTGCCAATGAATCTACTAAGGGAATGTTACCCTGGTGTTAGATGGGTGACCAGCCCGGTGCCCTGAAGCGGCGAACCGGCAGGGAGCAACTGAACTGGCCACTTTTGGTCCCTCCTTGGAGGGAGCGAACATCCCAGCGCCACTACGTTGCCGGGTGGACGCTGAGATAAGCGTTCGCTGGGAGCTGCTGCGCCCTGAAGCACGCGAGGTGGCAGGGTTGGCAGAACGGCCCCCTGAGGGCACCGAGGGGGGCCGGGCACCGTGTACTGAGGTGGACACCGACCCGCCTGGGAGGGGACTGCCCTCAGAAGCCTGACACCACTGGCGTCAGGACTTTTTTCCCGAAGCCCTCCGCTGGATAATAACGGTCCTAAGATCCGCCTTTCCTTTGGATGGCTTCGGTTGTGAGCGCTGCCCCGACCCCCAGTCCCTCTGCGGGGGGGCACGGGAAGCTACGCTCACTTTTTGTTGCGCCCTGTGGGAGGAGCTCGTACTCGGCTGGGACTGCTCCTTATGACTAGCAGCCCCAGAGACCTGAGATCGGCGGGGAAGAAATTTAGAGAAAGCCGCCGCCTGTTTCTTAGCTTCCTGGAACCTCTCGACGACTGTGTTGACTGAGTCGCCGAAGAGGCCAGGCGGCGTGATAGGAGAATCAAGGAGAAAAGATCTATCTCGTTCCTTCATGTCAGCGAGGTTGAGCCAAAGGTGTCTCTCCGTGGCCACCAGGGCTGCCATAGACCGCCCAATAGATCTGGCGGTCTCCTTGGTGGCACGGAGAGAGAGATCTGTAGCTTTCCTTAGCTCAGAAAATGCCTCGCGACTGACTTCCCCACCCTCATCAAGGTCTTTAAGCAGGTCGGCTTGATAGGCTTGAAGGACGGCCATAGTGTGTAAACATGCCGCCGCCTGACCTGCTGCTGAGTACGCTTTACCCACTAAAGCAGAAGATGTACGTAAGGGCTTAGTGGGTAACTTCGGGGCTTTGAGGGAGGCTGCCGACTCGGGGGAGAGATAGCTCGCGAGCGTCTCTTCCACCCGCGGCATCTCCCCATAACCATGCCTTTTTAGTCCTAGGATGTTACTATAATTAGATGTTTGTGGACTATAGACCCGGAAGGACGCGGGTCTGTTCCACGACCTCGACACCTCGGTGTGGAGGTCGGGAAAAAAAGGCAAGCCCCGGCGTGGAGGTTGTGCGCGAGAAGGGAGAAAGCGCTCGTCTAATAAACTGGCCTGACGGGCTTCCTGTTTCTCGGTCGGCCAGCTTATGTTTAATTTGGCCACCGCTCTAGTAACAACCTCCACTAGCTCCTCATATGCTTGTGACTGTGGTGGCGACTCATCACACTGATCGATGCTTACAACGTCTAATTCCTCAGAACTAGAGCACTGCAACATCGGCGCTTCACCAGGGGCAGAAGAAACCGCAGAGCGTGCTTCTAGCTCCTGAAATGAAGCGCTGGATCCTGCAGGTAAAGGCAGAGAAAGGGCGGGGCCCGTCTCTAACCCCTCTGCAAGATCCATTTGCGAACCCCACGACGCGAGCCTTCGCTGTGCCTCGGCAGCAGCGGGACCCGAGCCGCGGGGAGCGCGAGCCGAACCGCTTTCCTCGAAAAGCGCCCGGCGGGAGCGGAGCGTCTTCATAGACTTCTGCTCGCAATGCACACAGCCAGCTCCCTCGAGAGCTGACTGGGCATGCTCCACTCCCAAGCAAACAACACAAAGCTCGTGTGCATCTCCCGCCGGAATGTAGCGAGGACAAGGAGACGCACACGGCCTGAATTGCTGCACTTGTGTCGCCATAATAGTGTCTTAGATATGTGTGCTTGAATAACGTGAGAGACAAACAACAATAAATAAGACAGACAGTTTCACAGAAAGCGCTTACTGAAGACACAGAAGCTAACTCTGTTTGGTTCGGGTGTGCTTTATAGTTTCCTGGTCATGACGTCACCCGCCTATGACAGATTGGACAGATTTCACATGTGCTTCACGACGCATTCACGCAGAGGCGTTCCCAAAGCGCTTGACGCAGCGCGAGTTCCCTTGAAAGGGAACCTGACATTTCAACGTTTCTTTAGACATATGTCTCATGTTTGTGTGATAAGTATTTACTAAGTTACAGTTCATTTTCTGAGGGAGTATCAGATTGGACTTCATTCAGAGAGAGATGAATGTAGTAAGTGTACGTTTTGTGTAGTAAGGCATCACTTGTGGCTGTCTCAATCAAGGCTTCAGCAGGATGACCTTGATTGTCTCTCTAGACTACCTGCTGAGCCTTCTGCCATGTTCGGGCCTGATGCTTTCCACCTACTGCAGCAGGCCCAAGATGCCTGCCACTATGCTAAAGAGTTTTCAAACACTTGGTCAGCGTAGAAGCTTCAGACCAAGACAGACTAGGGATTCCCCAGATCAGTCCCAGTAGAGTCCCAGAGACCTGAGGTCTCAGCTTGAGGCATCTCGAGGGATAAAAGGCTCAAAAAAATTAGTAGAAAGGCATCACTTATGGCTGTCACAATCAAGGCTTCAGCAGGATGACCTTGATTTTCTCTCTAGACTTCCTGCTAAGCCTTCTGCCACGTTCGGGCCTGATGCTCTCCACCTACTGCAGCAGGCCCAAGAGGCCTGCCACTATGCTAAAGAGTTTTCAAACACACTTGGTCAGCGTAGAAGCTTCAGACCAAGACAGACTAGGGATTCCCCAGACCAGTCCCAGTAGAGTCCAAGAGACCTGAAGTCTCAGCTTGAGGCATCTCGAAGGAGAAAGGCTCCAAAAAATAAGAGGGATGGTGGAAGGGGCCAAGGCCACACACCACCTTGCTCCTGACGGTGTACTGGCATCGGGCTGCTGGCTTCGACAATTGGTGTCAACAGATGCATCCCAGCTAGGCTTGGGGGGCAGTCCATGCATGCTGGGGCATTAGGGAATGCTGGAATGGCCACTGGGCAAGTCAGCACATCAGTGTGCTAGAATTAAAGGCAGTCCATCTCACACTTCAACATTTCTGGCCACGCCTTCGGAGGTATCATGTACTAGTCCAGACAGACAGTACAGTGGCAGCAGCATACATCAACAGGCAAGGGGGACCCATCTCTCCTGCACTGTGTCGACTGGCACACAAACTCTGGTTATGGGCTCAGAAGCAGTTCCTGTCACTAAGGGCAGTAAATGTGCCTGGGTCAACAAATGTGGAACCAGATCAGCTGTCCGGCGTGGACCGAACCCAGAGTAGTGGAGACTGCACCCTGAAGTGGTCATAAAGATCTGGCGCAGGTTCGGTCAAGCAGTAGCAGACCTGTTCGCCTCCAGGGAATCAACACATTGTCCCCTGTTCTTGCCTTGGCAAATCAGTGGCCTCAGGGCCAGCTTTATGCATTTCCCCATTCAGCCTTCTTCAACCTCTTCTTCAGAGAATGAAGGGGGAGAAGGTGAGACTAATATACTCACAGCGAAGTTCTTTTGCATTCTTCATTTAGGGGTAAAACGAAGTTCGAAATACGTGAGCAGCGATATACTGTTATCAAACATCTGACAGCGCCCACACTGCTGAGGTGAGATTTAGATGAATATGTAAATATGTGTTCATGCTTTACTCTCAGTAACAAAATAAACACAACAAAATTGAGAAAACCGCAAGCATTTTTTTTATAAAAAGCATAAAAAGCATATGATCATAGCAACATGGGTATGTTAGCATGAGCTCTGCAAATTAGCACTCCAGTAAAGTCACATCACGTTTATTTATATGGCATTTTATTCAATAGATTGCTTAAAAGCAAGCAGCTTTAAAGTATCAAACATAAAAACAGTGTCAGTGCCTCATTTAATCAGAAGCACAACTTTGTTTTCTATTATAAAGAGGACATTCAGTGTGTTCATGTTTTCACCTGTGGAGATCTTACCTCGATGGACTCAACAGACGAAATAAGTCAGATAAGAGTTCCGCGTAAAAGAAGGTGGAGCCTCAGCGCACACCTCCTATTACGTTATCGTCATGGACCAATGGTAGTACGAAGGTGTTTTGCAGCTGGAGTGAACTTTTTCTGAGAGTTCGCTTTGGCAAGCCATTTCGAATTCCCAAAACAAACACAAAATGAATTTCGTTTTGGCCTGATTTTGTTCAAAATGACATCACATCAGTTTGTTCTTCAATTTCATTTGAAGTATACCTGAGCCTAAATTCTGGTGGCCCCAAATTGGCCTAATATGATATGGTTCTTAGACATTCCACCCATCCTTCATGCGATGCCATGGGAACTCCCAATAAGGAGGTTTCTACTATCCCAGGCACAAGGCATAGTATATTCACCCCTTTCACCCCTTCCTTGGGGGTCTCAAGTTTTTGGCCTGGCCCCTGAGAGGGCTGGGTTCGTTGCTATGGGACTACCAGGCAGAGTTGTTAAGACCCTGGAAGGAGCTTGTGCTCCCTCAACAAGGGTAGCCTATTCATTTAGGTGTGGTATGTTTCAGTCTTGGTGTGAAGGGCACAAGGTAAATCCTCTCACATTTACAGCCTGTGATATCCTACAGTTTCTGCAGGAACAATTGGATGCAGGAAAATTTTCTTCTACCATCAGAGCTATGGTGGCTGCAATTAAGGCTGCTCAAGTGGGAGATTACAAATTTATCAGAGAGCAGTGGTAGCTTGATTTCTCAAAGTTGCTCTAAGATGTACAGCACAATGTGCTAGACATATCGTACCACAGTGGGACTTTGATCAAGTCTTGAGGGCACTTCAGCAAACTCCCTTGAATCATCAGACCTGAAATAGCTGTACCTAAAGACTGCCCTCCTCCTGGCAATAACCTCTGCCAAAAGGTTTGGGGAACTCCATGCTCTATCAGTGCATGAAAGCTCTCGTAGGTTTATGCCAGAGGGTGCAGAGGGTTATATTGCGCCCCAACCCAGCTTTACTGCCCAAAGTGCTGTCTGATCTGCACCTAAACCAGTCAGTCGAACTTCATCCATTCTTTCTTCCACATAAAAATGAGGAAATGGAATGAAGACAGTCACTAATTTGCCCAGTGAGAACACTATCACTATCTATCTACAGCGGACAAAGACATTTAGACAAACGGATCATATGTTTGTATGCTTTAAACCAGAGTGACGGGGTGGGCCACTATCAAGGCAAGACTATCGCATTGGGTTGTAGAAACAATCCAGATGGCCTACAAGGAAACAGACAGACCACCATTGCTAGGACTGAGGGAACACTCGAGAGGTTGCAACCTCATGGGCTTTGTGGCTGGGGGCCTCTTTGAAGGAGATTTGTGAGGCAGCCACGTGGTCATCTTTATTTTTAAGTTTGTCTTGATTTTTCAAAGCGCTCGTTAATTGGAAAGAAGCCAAATTCCATGTAGCCGATCGCAACCAGTGAAGTAAGCTTGTTGCTCAGTGTGCTCTGTAGCGCAAACAGACCTGAAGAAGAAACAGAAGACGACAAATTTGTGTCAACAGTACTTCACTTTCTGACATTAGTTCCTGCATTAGTTGGATGTGTACTATAGAAATTCATCAAATGTGCTTAGGCACATTTGGTTGAGTAATAAATATGATTATTTTCAAACGGAATATGTTTTTTTTTTTTTTTTTTTTTTAAATAGACAATCATCTCTGCCCTTCTTGATGCACTTTAAGCATTTTAGCAGCTCTAGTGACTACTTTAGCAACTCCTTTAGCAATCTTAGCAAAGTGGCTACTTTAACAACTCAAGGGCCCTGATAAATGTCATCTGCTGGTCTAGACTTGAATTTAAGCATCAAGAGAAATTAGATTTGAGCCCTCATAACATCTTTTTACAGATGTGCAATATATCAGTACTATGTCAGTGTTTTTTGGTAATATTAATTTTTTTTAATTCATCAGTTTCGGTTGATATTGTAAATTAACTGTGTATACTCATTTCCCTTCTTTTTATGTTTAGATTATTTTTGCTGTCATCTAACACTCATTTAAAGATGTTTTTATTAACACTGTTAAATGCAATCTTTTGTAAATCTCTAAATGAATATCCATTTTTCATACTATAATGTTGTAATGCTTAATTTCACTTGTAGCATTTAAAAGTGCTGATTTTTAGATTTTTTGTGCATGTGTGTGTATTTATGTATTTATTTAGGGAAAAAAAATAGTACAGAATTTGACCATAATATGAAAATAATTTTAAAATTGTGCATCACTACATCTTTTCAATTTGTATGTAAGCATTTCTTTATAAGGATTTTTTAGAGAGCTTATATGCATATAGACAGTTTGTATTGAAGACAATTTTTTTTAGACTCTTCATGTGTTTATTCTGTAGATTTGATTACATATAGTTTTTCAAAGGA